>NW_027478533.1:900000-1094794 GCF_051014685.1 Ptiloglossa arizonensis | reverse complement strand
AACCAGAATTGCCTAGGGAAAAAATACACATACCGCTGTAATCGGGCGAGTTTCTACTTTCAGAAGGAATAGGAATTTTTGGGTCAGGTCAATCCGTTCGCGAGATATGGGAGTTTGAAGCTAAGAAATTGTTATGAAGACAACAAATTTTTCGCAATTCTGCTGCTCCAAACGCTTAATCAGAATGCCCAAGGGAAAAAATACACATACCGTTGTAATCGGGCGAGTTTCTACTTTCAGACGCAACAGGAATTTTTGGGATAGGTCAATCCGTTCGCGAGATATGGGAGCTTGAAGCCAAGAAATGGTTGAGAAGGCAAAAAATTTTTCGCAATTCTGCTGCTCCAAACGCTTAACCAGAATAGCCTAGGGAAAAAATACACATACCGTTGTAATCGGGCGAGTTTCTACTTTCAGATGCAACAGGAATTTTTGGGTTAGGTCAATCCGTTCGCGAGATATGGGAGTTTGAAGCTAAGAAATGATTGAGAAGACAACAAATTTGTCGCACTTCTGCTGCTCCAAACGCTTAACCAGAATTGCCTAGGGAAAAACTACACATACCGCTGTAATCGGGCGAGTTTCTACTTTCAGATGCAATAGGAATTTTTGGGTTAGGTCAATACGTTCGCGAGATATGGGACTTTCAAGCTAAGAAATGGTTGACAAGACAATAAATTTTTCGCACTTCTGCTGCTCCAATCGCTTAACCAGAATGGCCTAAGGGAAAAATGCACGTACCGTTGTAATCGGGCGAGTTTCTACTTTCAGATACAATAGGAATTTTTGGGTTAGGTCAATCCGTTCGCGAGATATGGCAGTTTGAAGCCAAGAAATGGTTGAGAAAGCAAAAAATTTTTCGCAATTCTGCTGCTCCAAACGCTTAACCAGAATGGCCTAGGGAAAAAATACACATACCGTTGTAATCGGGCGAGTTTCTACTTTCAGATGCAATAGGAATTTTTGGGTTAGGTCAATCCGTTCGCGAGATATGGGAGTTTGAAACTAAGAAATTGTTATGAAGACAACAAATTTTTCGCACTTCTGCTGCTCCAAACGCTTAATCAGAATGCCCAAGGGAAAAAATACACATACCGTTGTAATCGGGCGAGTTTCTACTTTCAGACGCAACAGGAATTTTTGGGTTAGGTCAATCCGTTCGCGAGATATGGGAGTTTGAAGCCAAGAAATGGTTGAGAAGGCAAAAAATTTTTCGCAATTCTGCTGCTCCAAACGCTTAACCAGAATGGCCTAGGGAAAAAATACACATACCGTTGTAATCGGGCGAGTTTCTACTTTCAGATGCAATAGGAATTTTTGGCTTAGGTCAATCCGTTCGCGAGATATGGGAGTTTGAAGCCAAGAAATGGTTGAGAAGGCAAAAAATTTTTCGCAATTCTGCTGCTCCGAACGCTTAACCAGAATGGCCTAGGGAAAAACTACACATACCGCTGTAATCGGGCGAGTTTCAACTTTCAGATGCAATAGGAATTTTTGGGTTAGGTCAAGACGTTCGCGAGATATGGGACTTTCAAGCTAAGAAATGGTTGACAAGACAATAAATTTTTCGCACTTCTGCTGCTCCAATCGCTTAACCAGAATGGCCTAAGGGAAAAATGCACGTACCGTTGTAATCGGGCGAGTTTCTACTTTCAGATACAATAGGAATTTTTGGATTAGGTCAATCCGTTCGCGAGATATGGCAGTTTGAAGCCAAGAAATGGTTGAGAAAGCAAAAAATTTTTCGCAATTCTGCTGCTCCAAACGCTTAACCAGAATGGCCTAGGGAAAAAATACACATACCGTTGTAATCGGGCGAGTTTCTACTTTCAGATGCAATAGGAATTTTTGGGTTAGGTCAATCCGTTCGCGAGATATGGGAGTTTGAAGCCAAGTAATGGTTGAGAAGGCAAAAAATTTTTCGCAATTCTGCTGCTCCAAACGCTTAACCAGAATTGCCTAGGGAAAAAATACACATACCGCTGTAATCGGGCGAGTTTCTACTTTCAGATGCAACAGGAATTTTTGGGTTAGGTCAATCCTTTCGCGAGATATGGGAGTTTGAAGCCAAGAAATGGTTGAGAAGGCAAAAAATTTTTCGCAATTCTGCTGCTCCAAACGCTTAACCAGAATTGCCTAGGGAAAGAATACACATACGGCTGTAATCGGGCGAGTTTCTACTTTCAGATGCAACAGGAATTTTTGGGTTAGGTCAATCCGTTCGCGAGATATGGGAGTTTGAAGCCAAGAAATGGTTGAGAAGGCAAAACATTTTTCGCAATTCTGCTGCTCCAAACGCTTAACCAGAATGGCCTAGGGAAAAAATACGCATATCGTTGTTATCGGGGGAGTTTCTACTTTCAGACGCAGCAGGAACTTCTGGGTGTGGTCAATCCGTTCGCGAGATATGGGAGTTTGAAGCTAAGAAATGGTTGAGAAGACAACAAATTTTTCGCACTTCTGCTGCTCCAAACGCTTAACCAGAGTGGCCTAGGGAAAAAATACACATACCGTTGTAATCGGGCGAGTTTCTACTTTCAGATGCAACAGGAATTTTTGGGTTAGGTCAATCCGTTCGCGAGATATGGGAGTTTGAAGCTAAGAAATGGTTGAGAAGACAACAAATTTTTCGCAATTCTGCCGCTCCAAACGCTTAACCAGAATGGCCTAGGGAAAAAATACACATACCGTTGAAATCGGGCGAGTTTCTACTTTCAGATGCAACAGGAATTTTTGGGTTAGGTCAATCCGTTCACGAGATATGGGAGTTTGAAGCTAAGGAATGCTTGAGAAGACAACAAATTTTTCGCACTTCTGCTGCTCCAAACGCTTAACCAGAATGGGCTAGGGAAAAAATACGCATACCGCTGTAATCGGGCGAGTTTCTACTTTCACACGCAGCAGGAATTTTTGGGTTAGGTCAATCCGTTCGCGAGATATGGCAGATTGAAGCCAAGAAATGGTTGATAAGGCATACAATTTTTCGCAATTCTGCTGCTCCAAACGCTTAACCAGAATGGCCAAGGGAAAAAATACACATACCGTTGTAATCGGGCGAGTTTCTACTTTCAGGTGCAATAGGAATTTTTGGGATAGGTCAATCCGTCGCGAGATATGGGAGTTTGAAGCTAAGAAATGGTTGAGAAGACAACAAATTTTTCGCACTTCTGCTGCTCCAAACGCTTAACCAGAATGGGCTAGGGAAAAAATACGCATACCGTTGTAATCGGGCGAGTTTCTACTTTCAGACTCAGTAGGAATTTTTGGGTTTGGTCAATCCGTTCGCGAGATATGGGACTTTGAAGCTAAGAAATGGTTGAGAAGACAACAAATTTTTCGCAATTCTGCTGCTCCAAACGCTTAACCAGAATGGGCTAGGGAAAAAATACACATACCGTTGTAATCGGGCGAGTTTCTACTTTCACACGCAACAGGAATTTTTGGGTTAGGTCAATCCATTCGCGAGATATGGCAGATTGAAGCCAAGAAATGGTTGATAAGGCAAAAAATTTTTCGCAATTCTGCTGCTCCAAACGCTTAACCAGAATGGCCTAGGGAAAAAATACACATACCGTTGTAATCGGGCGAGTTTCTACTTTCAGATGCAACAGGAATTTTTGGGATAGGTCAATCCGTTCGCGAGATATGGGAGTTTGAAGCCAGGAAATGGTTAAAGAAGGCAAAAAATTTTTCGCAATTCTGTTGCTCCAAACGCTTAACCAGAATGGCCTAGGGAAAAAATTCACATACCGTTGTAATCGGGCGAGTTTCTACTTTCAGATGCAATAGGAATTTTTGGGTTAGGTCAATCCGTTCGCGAGATATGGGAGTTTGAAGGCAAGAAATGGTTGAGAAGGCAAAAAATTTTTCGCAATTCTGCTGCTCCAAACGCTTAACCAGAATGGCCTAGGGAAAAAATACACATACAGTTGTAATCGGGCGAGTTTCTACTTTCAGAGGCAACAGGAATTTTTGAGTTAGGTCAATCCGTTCGCGAGATATGGGAGTTTGAAGCCAAGAAATGGTTAAAGAAGGCAAAAAATTTTTCGCAATTCTGCTGCTCCAAACGCTTAACCAGAATGGCCTAGGGAAAAAATACACATACCGTTGTAATCGGGCGAGTTTCTACTTTCACACGCAACAGGAATTTTTGGGTTAGGTCAATCCGTTCGCGAGATATGGCAGATTGAAGCCAAGAAATGGTTGATAAGGCAAAAAATTTTTCGCAATTCTGCTGCTCCAAACGCTTAACCAGAATGGCCTAGGGAAAAAACACACATACGGTTGTAATCGGGCGAGTTGCTACTTTCAGATGCAACAGGAATTTTTGGGTTAGGTCAATCCGTTCGCGAGATATGGGAGTTTGAAGCCAAGAAATGGTTGAGAAGGCAAAAAATTTTTCGCAATTCTGCTGCTCCAAACGCTTAACCAGAATTGCCTAGGGAAAGAATACACATACCGCTGTAATCGGGCGAGTTTCTACTTTCAGATGCAATAGGAATTTTTGGGTTAGGTCAATCCATTCGCGAGATATGGGAGTTTGAAGCCAAGAAATGGTTGAGAAGGCAAAACATTTTTCGCAATTCTGCTGCTCCAAACGCTTAACCAGAATGGCCTAGGGAAAAAATACACATACCGTTGTAATCGGGCGAGTTTCTACTTTCAGATGCAACAGGAATTTTTGGGTTAGGTCAATCCTTTCGCGAGATATGGGAGTTTGAAGCCAAGAAATGGTTGAGAAGGCAAAAAATTTTTCGCAATTCTGCTGCTCCAAACGCTTAACCAGAATTGCCTAGGGAAAGAATACACATACGGCTGTAATCGGGCGAGTTTCTACTTTCAGATGCAACAGGAATTTTTGGGTTAGGTCAATCCGTTCGCGAGATATGGGAGTTTGAAGCCAAGAAATGGTTGAGAAGGCAAAACATTTTTCGCAATTCTGCTGCTCCAAACGCTTAACCAGAATGGCCTAGGGAAAAAATACGCATATCGTTGTTATCGGGGGAGTTTCTACTTTCAGACGCAGCAGGAACTTCTGGGTGTGGTCAATCCGTTCGCGAGATATGGGAGTTTGAAGCTAAGAAATGGTTGAGAAGACAACAAATTTTTCGCACTTCTGCTGCTCCAAACGCTTAACCAGAGTGGCCTAGGGAAAAAATACACATACCGTTGTAATCGGGCGAGTTTCTACTTTCAGATGCAACAGGAATTTTTGGGTTAGGTCAATCCGTTCGCGAGATATGGGAGTTTGAAGCTAAGAAATGGTTGAGAAGACAACAAATTTTTCGCAATTCTGCCGCTCCAAACGCTTAACCAGAATGGCCTAGGGAAAAAATACACATACCGTTGAAATCGGGCGAGTTTCTACTTTCAGATGCAACAGGAATTTTTGGGTTAGGTCAATCCGTTCACGAGATATGGGAGTTTGAAGCTAAGGAATGCTTGAGAAGACAACAAATTTTTCGCACTTCTGCTGCTCCAAACGCTTAACCAGAATGGCCTAGGGAAAAAATACACATACCGTTGTAATCGGGCGAGTTTCTACTTTCAGATGCAACAGGAATTTTTGGGATAGGTCAATCCGTTCGCGAGATATGGGAGTTTGAAGCCAGGAAATGGTTAAAGAAGGCAAAAAATTTTTCGCAATTCTGTTGCTCCAAACGCTTAACCAGAATGGCCTAGGCAAAAAATACACATACCGTTGTAATCGGGCGAGTTTCTACTTTCAGATGCAATAGGAATTTTTGGGTTAGGTCAATCCGTTCGCGAGATATGGGAGTTTGAAGGCAAGAAATGGTTGAGAAGGCAAAAAATTTTTCGCAATTCTGCTGCTCCAAACGCTTAACCAGAATGGCCTAGGGAAAAAATACACATACAGTTGTAATCGGGCGAGTTTCTACTTTCAGAGGCAACAGGAATTTTTGAGTTAGGTCAATCCGTTCGCGAGATATGGGAGTTTGAAGCCAAGAAATGGTTAAAGAAGGCAAAAAATTTTTCGCAATTCTGCTGCTCCAAACGCTTAACCAGAATGGCCTAGGGAAAAAATACACATACCGTTGTAATCGGGCGAGTTTCTACTTTCACACGCAACAGGAATTTTTGGGTTAGGTCAATTCGTTCGCGAGATATGGCAGATTGAAGCCAAGAAATGGTTGATAAGGCAAAAAATTTTTCGCAATTCTGCTGCTCCAAACGCTTAACCAGAATGGCCTAGGGAAAAAATACACATACCGTTGTAATCGGGCGAGTTTCTACTTTCAGATGCAACAGGAATTTTTGGGATAGGTCAATCCGTTCGCGAGATATGGGAGTTTGAAGCCAGGAAATGGTTAAAGAAGGCAAAAAATTTTTCGCAATTCTGTTGCTCCAAACGCTTAACCAGAATGGCCTAGGGAAAAAATACACATACCGTTGTAATCGGGCGAGTTTCTACTTTCAGATGCAATAGGAATTTTTGGGTTAGGTCAATCCGTTCGCGAGATATGGGAGTTTGAAGGCAAGAAATGGTTGAGAAGGCAAAAAATTTTTCGCAATTCTGCTGCTCCAAACGCTTAACCAGAATGGCCTAGGGAAAAAATACACATACAGTTGTAATCGGGCGAGTTTCTACTTTCAGACGCAACAGGAATTTTTGAGTTAGGTCAATCCGTTCGCGAGATATGGGAGTTTGAAGCCAAGAAATGGTTAAAGAAGGCAAAAAATTTTTCGCAATTCTGCTGCTCCAAACGCTTAACCAGAATGGCCTAGGGAAAAAATACACATACCGTTGTAATCGGGCGAGTTTCTACTTTCAGATGCAATAGGAATTTTTGAGTCAGGTCAATCCGTTCGCGAGATATGGCAGATTGAAGCCAAGAAATGGTTGATAAGGCAAAAAATTTTTCGCAATTCTGCTGCTCCAAACGCTTAACCAGAATGGCCTAGGGAAAAAATACACATACCGTTGTAATCGGGCGAGTTTCTACTTTCAGATGCAACAGGAATTTTTGGGATAGGTCAATCCGTTCGCGAGATATGGGAGTTTGAAGCCAGGAAATGGTTAAAGAAGGCAAAAAATTTTTCGCAATTCTGTTGCTCCAAACGCTTAACCAGAATGGCCTAGGGAAAAAATACACATACCGTTGTAATCGGGCGAGTTTCTACTTTCAGATGCAATAGGAATTTTTGGGTTAGGTCAATCCGTTCGCGAGATATGGGACTTTGAAGGCAAGAAATGGTTGAGAAGGCAAAAAATTTTTCGCAATTCTGCTGCTCCAAACGCTTAACCAGAATGGCCTAGGGAAAAAATACACATACAGTTGTAATCGGGCGAGTTTCTACTTTCAGACGCAACAGGAATTTTTGAGTTAGGTCAATCCGTTCGCGAGATATGGGAGTTTGAAGCCAAGAAATGGTTAAAGAAGGCAAAAAATTTTTCGCAATTCTGCTGCTCCAAACGCTTAACCAGAATGGCCTAGGGAAAAAATACACATACCGTTGTAATCGGGCGAGCTTCTACTTTCAGATGCAATAGGAATTTTTGAGTCAGGTCAATCCGTTCGCGAGATATGGGAGTTTGAAATCAAGAAATGGTTGAGAAGGCAAAACATTTTTCGCAATTCTGCTGCTCCAAACGCTTAACCAGAATGGCCTAATGAAGAAATACGCATATCGTTGTAATCGGGCGAGTTTCTACTTTCAGACGCAGCAGGAATTTTTGGGTTTGGTCAATCCGTTCGCGAGATATGGGACTTTGAAGCTGAGAAATGGTTCAGAAGACAACAAATTTTTCGCAATTCTGCTGCTCCAAACGCTTAACCAGAATGGGCTAGGGAAAAAATACACATACCGTTGTAATCGGGCGAGTTTCTACTTTCAGACTCAGTAGGAATTTTTGGGTTTGGTCAATCCGTTCGCGAGATATGGGACTTTGAAGCTAAGAAATGGTTGAGAAGACAACAAATTTTTCGCAATTCTGCTGCTCCAAACGCTTAACCAGAATGGGCTAGGGAAAAAATACACATACCGTTGTAATCGGGCGAGTTTCTACTTTCACACGCAACAGGAATTTTTGGGTTAGGTCAATCCGTTCGCGAGATATGGCAGATTGAAGCCAAGAAATGGTTGATAAGGCAAAAAATTTTTCGCAATTCTGCTGCTCCAAACGCTTAACCAGAATGGCCTAGGGAAAAAATACACATACCGTTGTAATCGGGCGAGTTTCTACTTTCAGATGCAACAGGAATTTTTGGGTCAGGTCAATCCGTTCGCGAGATATGGGAGTTTGAAGCCAGGAAATGGTTAAAGAAGGCAAAAAATTTTTCGCAATTCTGTTGCTCCAAACGCTTAACCAGAATGGCCTAGGGAAAAAATACACATACCGTTGTAATCGGGCGAGTTTCTACTTTCAGACGCAACAGGAATTTTTGGGTTAGGTCAATCCGTTCGCGAGATATGGGAGTTTGAAGCCAAGAAATGGTTGAGAAGGCAAAAAATTTTTCGCAATTCTGCTGCTCCAAACGCTTAACCAGAATGGGCTAGGGAAAAAATACACATACCGTTGTAATCGGGCGAGTTTCTACTTTCACACGCAACAGGAATTTTTGGGTTTGGTCAATCCGTTCGCGAGATATGGGAGTTTGAAGCTAAGAAATGGTTGAGAAGACAACAAATTTTTCGCACTTCTGCTGCTCCAAACGCTTAACCAGAATGGCCTAGTGAAAAAATACGCATATCGTTGTAATCGGGCGAGTTTCTACTTTCAGACTCAGCAGGAATTTTTGGGTTTGGTCAATCCGTTCGCGAGATATGGGGTTTTGAAGCTAAGAAATGGTTGAGAAGACAAAAAATTTTTCGCAATTCTGCTGCTCCAAACGCTTAACCAGAATGGGCTAGGGAAAAAATACACATACCGTTGTAATCGGGCGAGTTTCTACTTTCACACGCAACAGGAATTTTTGGGTTTGGTCAATCCGTTCGCGATATATGGGAGTTTGAAGCTAAGAAATGGTTGAGAAGACAACAAATTTTTCGCACCTCTGCTGCTCCAAACGCTTAACCAGAATGGGCTAGGGAAAAAATACGCATACCGTTGTAATCGGGCGAGTTTCTACTTTCAGACTCAGTAGGAATTTTTGGGTTTGGTCAATCCGTTCGCGAGATATGGGACTTTGAAGCTAAGAAATGGTTGAGAAGACAACAAATTTTTCGCAATTCTGCTGCTCCAAACGCTTAACCAGAATGGGCTAGGGTAAAAATACACATACCGTTGTAATCGGGCGAGTTTCTACTTTCACACGCAACAGGAATTTTTGGGTTAGGTCAATCCGTTCGCGAGATATGGCAGATTGAAGCCAAGAAATGGTTGATAAGGCAAAAAATTTTTCGCAATTCTGCTGCTCCAAACGCTTAACCAGAATGGCCTAGGGAAAAAAATCACATACCGTTGTAATCGGGCGAGTTTCTACTTTCAGATGCAACAGGAATTTTTGGGTTAGGTCAATCCGTTCGCGAGATATGGGAGTTTGAAGCTAAGAAATGGTTGAGAAGACAACAAATTTTTCGCAATTCTGCCGCTCCAAACGCTTAACCAGAATGGCCTAGGGAAAAAATACACATACCGTTGTAATCGGGCGAGTTTCTACTTTCAGATGCAATAGGAATTTTTGAGTCAGGTCAATCCGTTCGCGAGATATGGGAGTTTGAAATCAAGAAATGGTTGAGAAGGCAAAACATTTTTCGCAATTCTGCTGCTCCAAACGCTTAACCAGAATGGCCTAATGAAGAAATACGCATATCGTTGTAATCGGGCGAGTTTCTACTTTCAGACGCAGCAGGAATTTTTGGGTTTGGTCAATCCGTTCGCGAGATATGGGACTTTGAAGCTGAGAAATGGTTCAGAAGACAACAAATTTTTCGCAATTCTGCTGCTCCAAACGCTTAACCAGAATGGGCTAGGGAAAAAATACACATACCGTTGTAATCGGGCGAGTTTCTACTTTCAGACTCAGTAGGAATTTTTGGGTTTGGTCAATCCGTTCGCGAGATATGGGACTTTGAAGCTAAGAAATGGTTGAGAAGACAACAAATTTTTCGCAATTCTGCTGCTCCAAACGCTTAACCAGAATGGGCTAGGGAAGAAATACACATACCGTTGTAATCGGGCGAGTTTCTACTTTCACACGCAACAGGAATTTTTGGGTTAGGTCAATCCGTTCGCGAGATATGGCAGATTGAAGCCAAGAAATGGTTGATAAGGCAAAAAATTTTTCGCAATTCTGCTGCTCCAAACACTTAACCAGAATGGCCTAGGGAAAAAATACACATACCGTTGTAATCGGGCGAGTTTCTACTTTCAGATGCAACAGGAATTTTTGGGTCAGGTCAATCCGTTCGCGAGATATGGGAGTTTGAAGCCAGGAAATGGTTAAAGAAGGCAAAAAATTTTTCGCAATTCTGTTGCTCCAAACGCTTAACCAGAATGGCCTAGGGAAAAAATACACATACCGTTGTAATCGGGCGAGTTTCTACTTTCAGACGCAACAGGAATTTTTGGGTTAGGTCAATCCGTTCGCGAGATATGGGAGTTTGAAGCCAAGAAATGGTTGAGAAGGCAAAAAATTTTTCGCAATTCTGCTGCTCCAAACGCTTAACCAGAATGGGCTAGGGAAAAAATACACATACCGTTGTAATCGGGCGAGTTTCTACTTTCACACGCAACAGGAATTTTTGGGTTTGGTCAATCCGTTCGCGAGATATGGGAGTTTGAAGCTAAGAAATGGTTGAGAAGACAACAAATTTTTCGCACTTCTGCTGCTCCAAACGCTTAACCAGAATGGCCTAGTGAAAAAATACGCATATCGTTGTAATCGGGCGAGTTTCTACTTTCAGACTCAGCAGGAATTTTTGGGTTTGGTCAATCCGTTCGCGAGATATGGGAGTTTGAAGCCAGGAAATGCTTAAAGAAGGCAAAAAATTTTTCGCAATTCTGCTGCTCCAAACGCTTAACCAGAATGGCCAAGGGAAAAAATACACATACCGTTGTAATCGGGCGAGTTTCTACTTTCAGGTGCAATAGGAATTTTTGGGATAGGTCAATCCGTCGCGAGATATGGGAGTTTGAAGCTAAGAAATGGTTGAGAAGACAACAAATTTTTCGCACTTCTGCTGCTCCAAACGCTTAACCAGAATGGGCTAGGGAAAAAATACACATACCGTTGTAATCGGGCGAGTTTCTACTTTCAGACTCAGTAGGAATTTTTGGGTTTGGTCAATCCGTTCGCGAGATATGGGACTTTGAAGCTAAGAAATGGTTGAGAAGACAACAAATTTTTCGCAATTCTGCTGCTCCAAACGCTTAACCAGAATGGCCTAATGAAGAAATACGCATATCGTTGTAATCGGGCGAGTTTCTACTTTCAGACGCAGCAGGAATTTTTGGGTTTGGTCAATCCGTTCGCGAGATATGGGACTTTGAAGCTGAGAAATGGTTCAGAAGACAACAAATTTTTCGCAATTCTGCTGCTCCAAACGCTTAACCAGAATGGGCTAGGGAAAAAATACACATACCGTTGTAATCGGGCGAGTTTCTACTTTCAGACTCAGTAGGAATTTTTGGGTTTGGTCAATCCGTTCGCGAGATATGGGACTTTGAAGCTAAGAAATGGTTGAGAAGACAACAAATTTTTCGCAATTCTGCTGCTCCAAACGCTTAACCAGAATGGGCTAGGGAAAAAATACACATACCGTTGTAATCGGGCGAGTTTCTACTTTCACACGCAACAGGAATTTTTGGGATAGGTCAATCCGTTCGCGAGATATGGCAGATTGAAGCCAAGAAATGGTTGATAAGGCAAAAAATTTTTCGCAATTCTGCTGCTCCAAACGCTTAACCAGAATGGCCTAGGGAAAAAATACACATACCGTTGTAATCGGGCGAGTTTCTACTTTCAGATGCAACAGGAATTTTTGGGTCAGGTCAATCCGTTCGCGAGATATGGGAGTTTGAAGCCAGGAAATGGTTAAAGAAGGCAAAAAATTTTTCGCAATTCTGTTGCTCCAAACGCTTAACCAGAATGGCCTAGGGAAAAAATACACATACCGTTGTAATCGGGCGAGTTTCTACTTTCAGACGCAACAGGAATTTTTGGGTTAGGTCAATCCGTTCGCGAGATATGGGAGTTTGAAGCCAAGAAATGGTTGAGAAGGCAAAAAATTTTTCGCAATTCTGCTGCTCCAAACGCTTAACCAGAATGGGCTAGGGAAAAAATACACATACCGTTGTAATCGGGCGAGTTTCTACTTTCACACGCAACAGGAATTTTTGGGTTTGGTCAATCCGTTCGCGAGATATGGGAGTTTGAAGCTAAGAAATGGTTGAGAAGACAACAAATTTTTCGCACTTCTGCTGCTCCAAACGCTTAACCAGAATGGCCTAGTGAAAAAATACGCATATCGTTGTAATCGGGCGAGTTTCTACTTTCAGACTCAGCAGGAATTTTTGGGTTTGGTCAATACGTTCGCGAGATATGGGGTTTTGAAGCTAAGAAATGGTTGAGAAGACAAAAAATTTTTCGCAATTCTGCTGCTCCAAACGCTTAACCAGAATGGGCTAGGGAAAAAATACACATACCGTTGTAATCGGGCGAGTTTCTACTTTCACACGCAACAGGAATTTTTGGGTTTGGTCAATCCGTTCGCGATATATGGGAGTTTGAAGCTAAGAAATGGTTGAGAAGACAACAAATTTTTCGCACCTCTGCTGCTCCAAACGCTTAACCAGAATGGGCTAGGGAAAAAATACGCATACCGTTGTAATCGGGCGAGTTTCTACTTTCAGACTCAGTAGGAATTTTTGGGTTTGGTCAATCCGTTCGCGAGATATGGGACTTTGAAGCTAAGAAATGGTTGAGAAGACAACAAATTTTTCGCAATTCTGCTGCTCCAAACGCTTAACCAGAATGGGCTAGGGTAAAAATACACATACCGTTGTAATCGGGCGAGTTTCTACTTTCACACGCAACAGGAATTTTTGGGTTAGGTCAATCCGTTCGCGAGATATGGCAGATTGAAACCAAGAAATGGTTGATAAGGCAAAAAATTTTTCGCAATTCTGCTGCTCCAAACGCTTAACCAGAATGGCCTAGGGAAAAAAATCACATACCGTTGTAATCGGGCGAGTTTCTACTTTCAGATGCAACAGGAATTTTTGGGTTAGGTCAATCCGTTCGCGAGATATGGGAGTTTGAAGCTAAGAAATGGTTGAGAAGACAACAAATTTTTCGCAATTCTGCCGCTCCAAACGCTTAACCAGAATGGCCTAGGGAAAAAATACACATACCGTTGAAATCGGGCGAGTTTCTACTTTCAGATGCAACAGGAATTTTTGGGTTAGGTCAATCCGTTCACGAGATATGGGAGTTTGAAGCTAAGGAATGCTTGAGAAGACAACAAATTTTTCGCACTTCTGCTGCTCCAAACGCTTAACCAGAATGGGCTAGGGAAAAAATACGCATACCGTTGTAATCGGGCGAGTTTCTACTTTCACACGCAGCAGGAATTTTTGGGTTAGGTCAATCCGTTCGCGAGATATGGCAGATTGAAGCCAAGAAATGGTTGATAAGGCATACAATTTTTCGCAATTCTGCTGCTCCAAACGCTTAACCAGAATGGCCAAGGGAAAAAATACACATACCGTTGTAATCGGGCGAGTTTCTACTTTCAGGTGCAATAGGAATTTTTGGGATAGGTCAATCCGTCGCGAGATATGGGAGTTTGAAGCTAAGAAATGGTTGAGAAGACAACAAATTTTTCGCACTTCTGCTGCTCCAAACGCTTAACCAGAATGGGCTAGGGAAAAAATACGCATACCGTTGTAATCGGGCGAGTTTCTACTTTCAGACTCAGTAGGAATTTTTGGGTTTGGTCAATCCGTTCGCAAGATATGGGACTTTGAAGCTAAGAAATGGTTGAGAAGACAACAAATTTTTCGCAATTCTGCTGCTCCAAACGCTTAACCAGAATGGGCTAGGGAAAAAATACACATACCGTTGTAATCGGGCGAGTTTCTACTTTCACACGCAACAGGAATTTTTGGGTTAGGTCAATCCGTTCGCGAGATATGGCAGATTGAAGCCAAGAAATGGTTGATAAGGCAAAAAATTTTTCGCAATTCTGCTGCTCCAAACGCTTAACCAGAATGGCCTAGGGAAAAAATACACATACCGTTGTAATCGGGCGAGTTTCTACTTTCAGATGCAACAGGAATTTTTGGGATAGGTCAATCCGTTCGCGAGATATGGGAGTTTGAAGCCAGGAAATGGTTAAAGAAGGCAAAAAATTTTTCGCAATTCTGTTGCTCCAAACGCTTAACCAGAATGGCCTAGGGAAAAAATACACATACCGTTGTAATCGGGCGAGTTTCTACTTTCAGATGCAATAGGAATTTTTGGGTTAGGTCAATCCGTTCGCGAGATATGGGAGTTTGAAGGCAAGAAATGGTTGAGAAGGCAAAAAATTTTTCGCAACTCTGCTGCTCCAAACGCTTAACCAGAATGGCCTAGGGAAAAAATACACATACAGTTGTAATCGGGCGAGTTTCTACTTTCAGACGCAACAGGAATTTTTGAGTTAGGTCAATCCGTTCGCGAGATATGGGAGTTTGAAGCCAAGAAATGGTTAAAGAAGGCAAAAAATTTTTCGCAATTCTGCTGCTCCAAACGCTTAACCAGAATGGCCTAGGGAAAAAATACACATACCGTTGTAATCGGGCGAGTTTCTACTTTCAGATGCAATAGGAATTTTTGAGTCAGGTCAATCCGTTCGCGAGATATGGGAGTTTGAAATCAAGAAATGGTTGAGAAGGCAAAACATTTTTCGCAATTCTGCTGCTCCAAACGCTTAACCAGAATGGCCTAATGAAGAAATACGCATATCGTTGTAATCGGGCGAGTTTCTACTTTCAGACGCAGCAGGAATTTTTGGGTTTGGTCAATCCGTTCGCGAGATATGGGACTTTGAAGCTGAGAAATGGTTCAGAAGACAACAAATTTTTCGCAATTCTGCTGCTCCAAACGCTTAACCAGAATGGGCTAGGGAAAAAATACACATACCGTTGTAATCGGGCGAGTTTCTACTTTCAGACTCAGTAGGAATTTTTGGGTTTGGTCAATCCGTTCGCGAGATATGGGACTTTGAAGCTAAGAAATGGTTGAGAAGACAACAAATTTTTCGCAATTCTGCTGCTCCAAACGCTTAACCAGAATGGGCTAGGGAAGAAATACACATACCGTTGTAATCGGGCGAGTTTCTACTTTCACACGCAACAGGAATTTTTGGGTTAGGTCAATCCGTTCGCGAGATATGGCAGATTGAAGCCAAGAAATGGTTGATAAGGCAAAAAATTTTTCGCAATTCTGCTGCTCCAAACACTTAACCAGAATGGCCTAGGGAAAAAATACACATACCGTTGTAATCGGGCGAGTTTCTACTTTCAGATGCAACAGGAATTTTTGGGTCAGGTCAATCCGTTCGCGAGATATGGGAGTTTGAAGCCAGGAAATGGTTAAAGAAGGCAAAAAATTTTTCGCAATTCTGTTGCTCCAAACGCTTAACCAGAATGGCCTAGGGAAAAAATACACATACCGTTGTAATCGGGCGAGTTTCTACTTTCAGACGCAACAGGAATTTTTGGGTTAGGTCAATCCGTTCGCGAGATATGGGAGTTTGAAGCCAAGAAATGGTTGAGAAGGCAAAAAATTTTTCGCAATTCTGCTGCTCCAAACGCTTAACCAGAATGGGCTAGGGAAAAAATACACATACCGTTGTAATCGGGCGAGTTTCTACTTTCACACGCAACAGGAATTTTTGGGTTTGGTCAATCCGTTCGCGAGATATGGGAGTTTGAAGCTAAGAAATGGTTGAGAAGACAACAAATTTTTCGCACTTCTGCTGCTCCAAACGCTTAACCAGAATGGCCTAGTGAAAAAATACGCATATCGTTGTAATCGGGCGAGTTTCTACTTTCAGACTCAGCAGGAATTTTTGGGTTTGGTCAATCCGTTCGCGAGATATGGGAGTTTGAAGCCAGGAAATGCTTAAAGAAGGCAAAAAATTTTTCGCAATTCTGCTGCTCCAAACGCTTAACCAGAATGGCCAAGGGAAAAAATACACATACCGTTGTAATCGGGCGAGTTTCTACTTTCAGGTGCAATAGGAATTTTTGGGATAGGTCAATCCGTCGCGAGATATGGGAGTTTGAAGCTAAGAAATGGTTGAGAAGACAACAAATTTTTCGCACTTCTGCTGCTCCAAACGCTTAACCAGAATGGGCTAGGGAAAAAATACGCATACCGTTGTAATCGGGCGAGTTTCTACTTTCAGACTCAGTAGGAATTTTTGGGTTTGGTCAATCCGTTCGCAAGATATGGGACTTTGAAGCTAAGAAATGGTTGAGAAGACAACAAATTTTTCGCAATTCTGCTGCTCCAAACGCTTAACCAGAATGGGCTAGGGAAAAAATACACATACCGTTGTAATCGGGCGAGTTTCTACTTTCACACGCAACAGGAATTTTTGGGTTAGGTCAATCCGTTCGCGAGATATGGCAGATTGAAGCCAAGAAATGGTTGATAAGGCAAAAAATTTTTCGCAATTCTGCTGCTCCAAACGCTTAACCAGAATGGCCTAGGGAAAAAATACACATACCGTTGTAATCGGGCGAGTTTCTACTTTCAGATGCAACAGGAATTTTTGGGATAGGTCAATCCGTTCGCGAGATATGGGAGTTTGAAGCCAGGAAATGGTTAAAGAAGGCAAAAAATGTTTCGCAATTCTGTTGCTCCAAACGCTTAACCAGAATGGCCTAGGGAAAAAATACACATACCGTTGTAATCGGGCGAGTTTCTACTTTCAGATGCAATAGGAATTTTTGGGTTAGGTCAATCCGTTCGCGAGATATGGGAGTTTGAAGGCAAGAAATGGTTGAGAAGGCAAAAAATTTTTCGCAACTCTGCTGCTCCAAACGCTTAACCAGAATGGCCTAGGGAAAAAATACACATACAGTTGTAATCGGGCGAGTTTCTACTTTCGGACGCAACAGGAATTTTTGAGTTAGGTCAATCCGTTCGCGAGATATGGGAGTTTGAAGCCAAGAAATGGTTAAAGAAGGCAAAAAATTTTTCGCAATTCTGCTGCTCCAAACGCTTAACCAGAATGGCCTAGGGAAAAAATACACATACCGTTGTAATCGGGCGAGTTTCTACTTTCAGATGCAATAGGAATTTTTGAGTCAGGTCAATCCGTTCGCGAGATATGGGAGTTTGAAATCAAGAAATGGTTGAGAAGGCAAAACATTTTTCGCAATTCTGCTGCTCCAAACGCTTAACCAGAATGGCCTAATGAAGAAATACGCATATCGTTGTAATCGGGCGAGTTTCTACTTTCAGACGCAGCAGGAATTTTTGGGTTTGGTCAATCCGTTTGCGAGATATGGGACTTTGAAGCTGAGAAATGGTTCAGAAGACAACAAATTTTTCGCAATTCTGCTGCTCCAAACGCTTAACCAGAATGGGCTAGGGAAAAAATACACATACCGTTGTAATCGGGCGAGTTTCTACTTTCAGACTCAGTAGGAATTTTTGGGTTTGGTCAATCCGTTCGCGAGATATGGGACTTTGAAGCTAAGAAATGGTTGAGAAGACAACAAATTTTTCGCAATTCTGCTGCTCCAAACGCTTAACCAGAATGGGCTAGGGAAGAAATACACATACCGTTGTAATCGGGCGAGTTTCTACTTTCACACGCAACAGGAATTTTTGGGTTAGGTCAATCCGTTCGCGAGATATGGCAGATTGAAGCCAAGAAATGGTTGATAAGGCAAAAAATTTTTCGCAATTCTGCTGCTCCAAACGCTTAACCAGAATGGCCTAGGGAAAAAATACACATACCGTTGTAATCGGGCGAGTTTCTACTTTCAGATGCAACAGGAATTTTTGGGTCAGGTCAATCCGTTCGCGAGATATGGGAGTTTGAAGCCAGGAAATGGTTAAAGAAGGCAAAAAATTTTTCGCAATTCTGTTGCTCCAAACGCTTAACCAGAATGGCCTAGGAAAAAAATACACATACCGTTGTAATCGGGCGAGTTTCTACTTTCAGACGCAACAGGAATTTTTGGGTTAGGTCAATCCGTTCGCGAGATATGGGAGTTTGAAGCCAAGAAATGGTTGAGAAGGCAAAAAATTTTTCGCAATTCTGCTGCTCCAAACGCTTAACCAGAATGGGCTAGGGAAAAAATACACATACCGTTGTAATCGGGCGAGTTTCTACTTTCACACGCAACAGGAATTTTTGGGTTAGGTCAATCCGTTCGCGAGATATGGGAGTTTGAAGCCAAGAAATGGTTGAGAAGGCAAAAAATTTTTCGCAATTCTGCTGCTCCAAACGCTTAACCAGAATGGCCTAGTGAAAAAATACGCATATCGTTGTAATCGGGCGAGTTTCTACTTTCAGACTCAGCAGGAATTTTTGGGTTTGGTCAATCCGTTCGCGAGATATGGGAGTTTGAAGCCAGGAAATGGTTAAGGAAGGCAAAAAATTTTTCGCAATTCTGTTGCTCCAAACGCTTAACCAGAATGGCCTAGGGAAAAAATACACATACCGTTGTAATCGGGCGAGTTTCTACTTTCAGATGCAATAGGAATTTTTGGGTTAGGTCAATCCGTTCGCGAGATATGGGAGTTTGAAGGCAAGAAATGGTTGAGAAGGCAAAAAATTTTTCGCAATTCTGCTGCTCCAAACGCTTAACCAGAATGGCCTAGGGAAAAAATACACATACAGTTGTAATCGGGCGAGTTTCTACTTTCAGACGCAACAGGAATTTTTGAGTTAGGTCAATCCGTTCGCGAGATATGGGAGTTTGAAGCCAAGAAATGGTTAAAGAAGGCAAAAAATTTTTCGCAATTCTGCTGCTCCAAACGCTTAACCAGAATGGCCTAGGGAAAAAATACACATACCGTTGTAATCGGGCGAGTTTCTACTTTCAGATGCAATAGGAATTTTTGAGTCAGGTCAATCCGTTCGCGAGATATGGGAGTTTGAAATCAAGAAATGGTTGAGAAGGCAAAACATTTTTCGCAATTCTGCTGCTCCAAACGCTTAACCAGAATGGCCTAATGAAGAAATACGCATATCGTTGTAATCGGGCGAGTTTCTACTTTCAGACGCAGCAGGAATTTTTGGGTTTGGTCAATCCGTTCGCGAGATATGGGACTTTGAAGCTGAGAAATGGTTCAGAAGACAACAAATTTTTCGCAATTCTGCTGCTCCAAACGCTTAACCAGAATGGGCTAGGGGAAAAATACACATACCGTTGTAATCGGGCGAGTTTCTACTTTCAGACTCAGTAGGAATTTTTGGGTCAGGTCAATCCGTTCGCGAGATATGGGAGTTTGAAGCCAGGAAATGGTTAAAGACGGCAAAAAATTTTTCGCAATTCTGTTGCTCCAAACGCTTAACCAGAATGGCCTAGGGAAAAAATACACATACCGTTGTAATCGGGCGAGTTTCTACTTTCAGACGCAACAGGAATTTTTGGGTTAGGTCAATCCGTTCGCGAGATATGGGAGTTTGAAGCCAAGAAATGGTTGAGAAGGCAAAAAATTTTTCGCAATTCTGCTGCTCCAAACGCTTAACCAGAATGGGCTAGGGAAAAAATACACATACCGTTGTAATCGGGCGAGTTTCTACTTTCACACGCAACAGGAATTTTTGGGTTTGGTCAATCCGTTCGCGAGATATGGGAGTTTGAAGCTAAGAAATGGTTGAGAAGACAACAAATTTTTCGCACTTCTGCTGCTCCAAACGCTTAACCAGAATGGCCTAGTGAAAAAATACGCATATCGTTGTAATCGGGCGAGTTTCTACTTTCAGACTCAGCAGGAATTTTTGGGTTTGGTCAATCCGTTCGCGAGATATGGGGTTTTGAAGCTAAGAAATGGTTGAGAAGACAAAAAATTTTTCGCAATTCTGCTGCTCCAAACGCTTAACCAGAATGGGCTAGGGAAAAAATACACATACCGTTGTAATCGGGCGAGTTTCTACTTTCACACGCAACAGGAATTTTTGGGTTTGGTCAATCCGTTCGCGAGATATGGGAGTTTGAAGCTAAGAAATGGTTGAGAAGACAACAAATTTTTCGCACTTCTGCTGCTCCAAACGCTTAACCAGAATGGGCTAGGGAAAAAATACGCATACCGTTGTAATCGGGCGAGTTTCTACTTTCAGACTCAGTAGGAATTTTTTGGGTTTGGTCAATCCGTTCGCGAGATATGGGACTTTGAAGCTAAGAAATGGTTGAGAAGACAACAAATTTTTCGCAATTCTGCTGCTCCAAACGCTTAACCAGAATGGGCTAGGGTAAAAATACACATACCGTTGTAATCGGGCGAGTTTCTACTTTCACACGCAACAGGAATTTTTGGGTTAGGTCAATCCGTTCGCGAGATATGGCAGATTGAAGCCAAGAAATGGTTGATAAGGCAAAAAATTTTTCGCAATTCTGCTGCTCCAAACGCTTAACCAGAATGGCCTAGGGAAAAAATACACATACCGTTGTAATCGGGCGAGTTTCTACTTTCAGATGCAATAGGAATTTTTGAGTCAGGTCAATCCGTTCGCGAGATATGGGAGTTTGAAATCAAGAAATGGTTGAGAAGGCAAAACATTTTTCGCAATTCTGCTGCTCCAAACGCTTAACCAGAATGGCCTAGGGAAAAAAATCACATACCGTTGTAATCGGGCGAGTTTCTACTTTCACACGCAACAGGAATTTTTGGGTTTGGTCAATCCGTTCGCGAGATATGGGAGTTTGAAGCTAAGAAATGGTTGAGAAGACAACAAATTTTTCGCACTTCTGCTGCTCCAAACGCTTAACCAGAATGGCCTAGGGAAAAAATTCACATACCGTTGTAATCGGGCGAGTTTCTACTTTCAGATGCAACAGGAATTTTTGGGTTAGGTCAATCCGTTCACGAGATATGGGAGTTTGAAGCTAAGGAATGCTTGAGAAGACAACAAATTTTTCGCACTTTTGCTGCTCCAAACGCTTAACCAGAATGGGCTAGGGAAAAAATACGCATACCGTTGTAATCGGGCGAGTTTCTACTTTCACACGCAGCAGGAATTTTTGGGTTAGGTCAATTCGTTCGCGAGATATGGCAGATTGAAGCCAAGAAATGGTTGATAAGGCATACAATTTTTCGCAATTCTGCTGCTCCAAACGCTTAACCAGAATGGCCAAGGGAAAAAATACACATACCGTTGTAATCGGGCGAGTTTCTACTTTCAGGTGCAATAGGAATTTTTGGGATAGGTCAATCCGTCGCGAGATATGGGACTTTGAAACCAAGAAATGGTTGAGAAGGCAAAAAATTTTTCGCAATTCTGTTGCTCCAAACGCTTAACCAGAATGGCCTAGGGAAAAAAATCACACACCGTTGTAATCGGGCGAGTTTCTACTTTCAGATGCAACAGGAATTTTTGGGTTAGGTCAATCCGTTCGCGAGATATGGGAGTTTGAAGCTAAGAAATGGTTGAGAAGACAACAAATTTTTCGCACTTCTGCTGCTCCAAACGCTTAACCAGAATGGGCTAGGGTAAAAATACACATACCGTTGTAATCGGGCGAGTTTCTACTTTCACACGCAACAGGAATTTTTGGGTTAGGTCAATCCGTTCGCGAGATATGGCAGATTGAAGCCAAGAAATGGTTGATAAGGCAAAAAATTTTTCGCAATTCTGCTGCTCCAAACGCTTAACCAGAATGGCCTAGGGAAAAAATACACATACCGTTGTAATCGGGCGAGTTTCTACTTTCAGATGCAATAGGAATTTTTGAGTCAGGTCAATCCGTTCGCGAGATATGGGAGTTTGAAATCAAGAAATGGATGAGAAGGCAAAACATTTTTCGCAATTCTGCTGCTCCAAACGCTTAACCAGAATGGCCTAGTGTAGAAATACGCATATCGTTGTAATCGGGCGAGTTTCTACTTTCAGACGCAGCAGGAATTTTTGGGTTTGGTCAATCCGTTCGCCAGATATGGGACTTTGAAGCTGAGAAATGGTTCAGAAGACAACAAATTTTTCGCAATTCTGCTGCTCCAAACGCTTAACCAGAATGGGCTAGGGAAAAAATACACTTACCGTTGTAATCGGGCGAGTTTCTACTTTCAGACTCAGTAGGAATTTTTGGGTTTGGTCAATCCGTTCGCGAGATATGGGACTTTGAAGCTAAGAAATGGTTGAGAAGACAACAAATTTTTCGTAATTCTGCTGCTCCAAACGCTTAACCAGAATGGGCTAGGGAAAAAATACACATACCGTTGTAATCGGGCGAGCTTCTACTTTCACACGCAACAGGAATTTTTGGGTTAGGTCAATCCGTTCGCGAGATATGGCAGATTGAAGCCAAGAAATGGTTGATAAGGCAAAAAATTTTTCGCAATTCTGCTGCTCCAAACGCTTAACCAGAATGGCCTAGGGAGAAAATACACATACCGTTGTAATCGGGCGAGTTTCTACTTTCAGATGCAATAGGAATTTTTGGGTCAGGTCAATCCGTTCGCGAGATATGGGAGTTTGAAATCAAGAAATGGTTGAGAAGGCAAAACATTTTTCGCAATTCTGCTGCTCCAAACGCTTAACCAGAATGGCCTAGTGAAGAAATACGCATATCGTTGTAATCGGGCGAGTTTCTACTTTCAGACGCAGCAGGAATTTTTGGGTTTGGTCAATCCGTTCGCGAGATATGGGACTTTGAAGATGAGAAATGGTTCAGAAGACAACAAATTTTTCGCAATTCTGCTGCTCCAAACGCTTAACCAGAATGGGCTAGGGAAAAAATACACATACCGCTGTAATCGGGCGAGTTTCTACTTTCACACGCAACAGGAATTTTTGGGTTAGGTCAATCCGTTCGCGAGATATGGGAGTTTGAATCCAAGAAATGGTTGAGAAGGCATACAATTTTTCGCAATTCTGCTGATCCAAACGCTTAACCAGAATGGCCTAGGGAAAAAATACACATACCGCTGTAGTCGGGCGAGTTTCTACTTTCAGATGAAATAGGAATTTTTGGGTTAGGTCAATCCGTCGCGAGATATGGGAGATTGAAACCAAGAATTGGTTGAGAAGGCAAAAAATTTTTCGCAATTGTGTTGCTCCAAACGCTTAACCAGAATGGCCTAGGAAAAAAATACACACACCGTTGTAATCGGGCGAGTTTCTACTTTCAGATGCAACAGGAATTTTTGGGTTAGGTCAATCCGTTCGCGAGATATGGGAGTTTGAAGCTAAGAAATGGTTGAGAAGACAACAAATTTTTCGCACTTCTGCTGTTCCAAACGCTTAACCAGAATGGCCTAGGGAAAAAATACACATACCGTTGTAATCGGGCGAGTTTCTACTTTCAAATGCAATAGGAATTTTTGGGTTAGGTCAATCCGTTCGCGAGATATGGGAGTTTGAAGGCAAGAAATGGTTGAGAAGGCAAAAAATTTTTCGCAATTCTGCTGCTCCAAACGCTTAACCAGAATGGCCTAGGGAAAAAATACACATACAGTTGTAATCGGGCGAGTTTCTACTTTCAGAGGCAACAGGAATTTTTGAGTTAGGTCAATCAGTTCGCGAGATATGGGAGTTTGAAGCCAAGAAATGGTTAAAGAAGGCAAAAAATTTTTCGCAATTCTGCTGCTCCAAACGCTTAACCAGAATGGCCTAGGGAAAAAATACACATACCGTTGTAATCGGGCGAGTTTCTACTTTCAGATGCAATAGGAATTTTTGGGTCAGGTCAATCGGTTCGCGAGATATGGGAGTTTGAAATCAAGAAATGGTTGAGAAGGCAAAACATTTTTCGCAATTCTGCTGCTCCAAACGCTTAACCAGAATGGCCTAGTGAAGAAATACGCATATCGTTGTAATCGGGCGAGTTTCTACTTTCAGTCGCAGCAGGAATTTTTGGGTTTGGTCAATCCGTTCGCGAGATATGGGACTTTGAAGATGAGAAATGGTTCAGAAGACAACAAATTTTTCGCAATTCTGCTGCTCCAAACGCTTAACCAGAATGGGCTAGGGAAAAAATACACATACCGTTGTAATCGGGCGAGTTTCTACTTTCACACGCAACAGGAATTTTTGGGTTAGGTCAATCCGTTCGCGAGATATGGGAGTTTGAATCCAAGAAATGGTTGAGAAGGCATACAATTTTTCGCAATTCTGCTGATCCAAACGCTTAACCAGAATGGCCTAAGGAAAAAATACACATACCGCTGTAGTCGGGCGAGTTTCTACTTTCAGATGAAATAGGAATTTTTGGGTTAGGTCAATCCGTCGCGAGATATGGGAGATTGAAACCAAGAATTGGTTGAGAAGGCAAAAAATTTTTCGCAATTGTGTTGCTCCAAACGCATAACCAGAATGGCCTAGGAAAAAAATACACGCACCGTTGTAATCGGGCGAGTTTCTACTTTCAGATGCAATAGGAATTTTTGGGTCAGGTCAATCCGTTCGCGAGATATGGGAGTTTGAAATCAAGAAATGTTTGAGAAGGCAAAACATTTTTCGCAATTCTGCTGCTCCAAACGCTTAACCAGAATGGCCTAGTGAAGAAATACGCATATCGTTGTAATCGGGCGAGTTTCTACTTTCAGACGCAGCAGGAATTTTTGGGTTTGGTCAATCCGTTCGCGAGATATGGGACTTTGAAGCTAAGAAATGGTTGAGAAGACAACAAATTTTTCGCAATTCTGCTACTCCAAACGCTTAACCAGAATCGGCTAGGGAAAAAATACACATACCGTTGTAATCGGGCGAGTTTCTACTTTAACACGCAACAGGAATTTTTGGGTTAGGTCAATCCGTTCGCGAGATATGGCAGATTGAAGCCAAGAAATGGTTGATAAGGCAAAAAAATTTTCGCAATTCTGCTGCTCCAAACGCTTAACCAGAATGGCCTAGGGAAAAAATACACATACCGTTGTAATCGGGCGAGTTTCTACTTTCAGGTGCAATAGGAATTTTTGGGTTAGGTCAATCCGTCGCGAGATATGGGTGTTTGAAGCCAGGAAATGGTTAAAGAAGGCAAAAAATTTTTCGCAATTCTGTTGTTCCAAACGCTTAACCAGAATGGCCTAGGGAAAAAATTCACATACCGTTGTAATCGGGCGAGTTTCTACTTTCAGATGCAATAGGAATTTTTGGGTTAGGTCCATCCGTTCGCGAGATATGGGAGTTTGAAGGCAAGAAATGGTTGAGAAGGCAAAAAATTTTTCGCAATTTTGTTGCTCCAAACGCTTAACCAGAATGGCCTAGGGAAAAAATACACATACCGTTGTAATCGGGCGAGTTTCTACTTTCAGATGCAATAGGAATTTTTGGGTTAGGTCAATCCGTTCGCGAGATATGGGAGTTTGAAGCTAAGAAATGGTTGAGAAGACAACAAATTTTTCGCACTTCTGCTGCTCCAAACGCTTAACCAGATTTGCCTAGGGAAAGAATACACATACCGCTGTAATCGGGCGAGTTTCTACTTTCAGATGCAATAGGAATTTTTGGGTTAGGTCAATCCGTTCGCGAGATATGGGAGTTTGAAGCCAAGAAATGGTTGAGAAGGCATACAATTTTTCGCTATTTTGCTGATCCAAACGCTTAACCAGAATGGCCTAGGGAAAAAATACTCATACCGCTGTAGTCGGGCGAGTTTCTACTTTCAGATGCAATAGGAATTTTTGGGTTAGGTCAATCCTTTCGCGAGATATGGCAGTTTGAAGCCAAGAAATGGTTGAGAAGGCAAAAAATTTTTCGCAATTCTGCTGCTCCAAACGCTTAACCCGAATGGCCTAGGGAAAAAATACACATACCGTTGTAATCGGTCGAGTTCCTACTTTCAGATGCAACAGGAATTTTTGGGTTAGGTCAATCCGTTCGCGAGATATGGGAGTTTGAAGCCAAGAAATGGTTGAGAAGGCAAAAAATTTTTCGCAATTCTGCTGCTCCAAACGCTTAACCAGAATGGCCTTGGGAAAAAATACACATACCGTTGTAATCGGGCGAGTTTCTACTTTCAGATGCAACAGGAATTTTTGGGTTAGGTCAATCCGTTCGCGAGATATGGGAGTTTGAAGCTAAGAAATGATTGAGAAGACAACAAATTTGTCGCACTTCTGCTGCTCCAAACGCTTAACCAGAATTGCCTAGGGAAAAAATACGCATATCGTTGTAATCGGGCGTTTCTACTTTCAGACGCAGCAGGAATTTTTGGGTTAGGTCAATCCGTTCGCGAGATATGGGAGTTTGAAGCTAAGAAATGATTGAGAAGACAACAAATTTGTCGCACTTCTGCTGCTCCAAACGCTTAATCAGAATTGCCTAGGGAAAAAATACGCATATCGTTGTAATCGGGCGTTTCTACTTTCAGACGCAGCAGGAACTTCTGGGTTTGGCCAATCCGTTCGCGAGATATGGGAGTTTGAAGCTAAGAACTGATTGAGAAGACAACAAATTTGTCGCACTTCTGCTGCTCCAAACGCTTAACCAGAATTGCCTAGGGAAAAACTACACATACCGCTGTAATCGGGCGAGTTTCTACTTTCAGATGCAATAGGAATTTTTGGGTTAGGTCAATCCGTTCGCTAGATATGGGAGTTTGAAGCTAAGAAATGATTGAGAAGACAACAAATTTGTCGCACTTCTGCTGCTCCAAACGCTTAACCAGAATTGCCTAGGGAAAAACTACACATACCGCTGTAATCGGGCGAGTTTCTACTTTCAGATGCAATAGGAATTTTTGGGTTAGGTCAATGCGTTCGCGAGATATGGGACTTTCAAGCTAAGAAATGGTTGACAAGACAATAAATTTTTCGCACTTCTGCTCCTCCAATCGCTTTACCAGAATGGCCTAAGGGAAAAATGCACGTACCGTTGTAATCGGGCGAGTTTCTACTTTCAGATACAATAGGAATTTTTGGGTTAGGTCAATCCGTTCGCGAGATATGGCAGTTGAAGCCAAGAAATGGTTGAGAAAGCAAAAAATTTTTCGCAATTCTGCTGCTCCAAACGCTTAACCAGAATGGCCGACGGAAAAAATACACATACCGTTGTAATCGGGCGAGTTTCTACTTTCAGATGCAATAGGAATTTTTGGGTTAGGTCAATCCGTTCGCGAGATATGGGAGTTTGAAGCTAAGAAATGGTTTAGAGGACAACAAATTTTTCGCACTTATGCTGCTCCAAACGCTTAACCAGAATGGCCTAGGGAAAAAATACACATACCGTTGTACTCGGGCGAGTTTCAACTTTCAGACGCATCAGGAATTTTTGGGTTAGGTCAATCCGTTCGCGAGATATGGGAGTTTGAAGCTAAGAAATGGTTGACAAGACAATAAATTTCTCGCACTTCTGCTCCTCCAATCGCTTAACCAGAATGGCCTAAGGGAAAAATGCACGTACCTTTGTAATCGGGCGAGTTTCTACTTTCAGTTACAATAGGAATTTTTGGGTTAGGACAATCCGTTCGCGAGATATGGCAGTTTGAAGCCAAGAAATGGTTGAGAAAGCAAAAAATTTTTCGCAATTCTGCTGCTCCAAACGCTTAACCAGAATGGCCTAGGGAAAAAATACACATACCGTTGTAATCGGGCGAGTTTCTACTTTCAGATGCAATAGGAATTTTTGGGTTAGGTCAATCCGTTCGCGAGATATGGGAGTTTGAAGCTAAGAAATGGTTTAGAGGACAACAAATTTTTCGCACTTATGCTGCTCCAAACGCTTAACCAGAATGGCCTAGGGAAAAAATACACATACCGTTGTACTCGGGCGAGTTTCAACTTTCAGACGCATCAGGAATTTTTGGGTTAGGTCAATCCGTTCGCGAGATATGGGAGTTTGAAGCTAAGAAATGATTGAGAAGACAACAAATTTGTCGCACTTCTGCTGCTCCAAACGCTTAACCAGAATTGCCTAGGGAAAAACTACACATACCGCTGTAATCGGGCGAGTTTCTACTTTCAGATGCTATAGGAATTTTTGGGTTAGGTCAATCCGTTCGCGAGATATGGGAGTTTGAAGCTAAGAAATGATTGAGAAGACAACAAATTTGTCGCACTTCTGCTGCTCCAAACGCTTAACCAGAATTGCCTAGGGAAAAACTACACATACCGCTGTAATCGGGCGAGTTTCTACTTTCAGATGCAATAGGAATTTTTGGGTTAGGTCAATCCGTTCGCGAGATATGGGAATTTGAAGCTAAGAAATGATTGAGAAGACAACAAATTTGTCGCACTTCTGCCGCTCCAAACGCTTAACCAGGATTGCCTAGGGAAAAACTACACATTCCGCTGTTATCGGTCGAGTTTCTACTTTCAGATGCAATAGGAATTTTTGGGTTAGGTCAATACGTTCGCGAGATATGGGAGTTTGAAGCTAAGAAATGATTGAGAAGACAACAAATTTGTCGCACTTCTGCTGCTCCAAACGCTTAACCAGAATTGCCTAGGGAAAAACTACACATACCGCTGTAATCGGGCGAGTTTCTACTTTCAGATGCAATAGGAATTTTTGTGTTAGGTCAATACGTTCGCGAGATATGGGACTTTCAAGCTAAGAAATGGTTGACAAGACAATAAATTTTTCGCACTTCTGCTGCTCCAATCGCTTAACCAGAATGGCCTAAGGGAAAAATGCACATACCGTTGTAATCGGGCGAGTTTCTACTTTCAGATACAACAGGAATTTTTGGGTTAGGTCAATCCGTTCGCGAGATATGGCAGTTTGAAGCCAAGAAATGGTTGAGAAAGCAAAAAATTTTTCGCAATTCTGCTGCTCCAAACGCTTAACCAGAATGGCCTAGGGAAAAAATACACATACCGTTGTAATCGGGCGAGTTTCTACTTTCAGATGCAATAGGAATTTTTGGGTTAGGTCAATCCGTTCGCGAGATATGGGAGTTTGAAGCTAAGAAATGGTTTAGAAGACAACAAATTTTTCGCACTTATGCTGCTCCAAACGCTTAACCAGAATGGCCTAGGGAAAAAATACACATACCGTTGTACTCGGGCGAGTTTCAACTTTCAGACGCATCAGGAGTTTTTGGGTTAGGTCAATCCGTTCGCGAGATATGGGAGTTTGAAGCCAAGAAATGATTGGGAAGGCAAAAAATTTTTCGCTATTCTGCTGATCCAAACGCTTCACCAGAATGGCCTAGGGAGAAAATACACATACCGTTGTAATCGGGCGAGTTTCTACTTTCAGATGCAACAGGAATTTTTGGGTTAGGTCAATACGTTCGCGAGATATGGGACTTTCAAGCTAAGAAATGGTTGACAAGACAATAAATTTTTCGCACTTCTGCTCCTCCAATCGCTTAACCAGAATGGCCTAAGGGAAAAATGCACGTACCGTTGTAATCGGGCGAGTTTCTACTTTCAGTTACAATAGGAATTTTTGGGTTAGGACAATCCGTTCGCGAGATATGGCAGTTTGAAGCCAAGAAATGGTTGAGAAGGCAAAAAATTTTTCGCAATTCTGCTGCTCCAAACGCTTAACCAGAATTGCCTAGGGAAAAAATACACATACCGCTGTAATCGGGCGAGTTTCTACTTTCAGATGCAATAGGAATTTTTGGGTTAGGTCAATCCGTTCGCGAGATATGGGAGTTTGAAGCTAAGAAATTGTTATAAAGACAACAAATTTTTCGCAATTCTGCTGCTCCAAACGCTTAATCAGGATGCCCAAGGGAAAAAATACACATACCGTTGTAATCGGGCGAGTTTCTACTTTCAGACGCAACAGGAATTTTTGGGATAGGTCAATCCGTTCGCGAGATATGGGAGTTTGAAGCCAAGAAATGGTTGAGAAGGCAAAAAATTTTTCGCAATTCTGCTGCTCCAAACGCTTAACCAGAATGGCCTAGGGAAAAAATACACATACCGTTGTAATCGGGCGAGTTTCTACTTTCAGATGCAACAGGAATTTTTGGGTTAGGTCAATCCGTTCGCGAGATATGGGAGTTTGAAGCTAAGAAATGATTGAGAAGACAACAAATTTGTCGCACTTCTGCTGCTCCAAACGCTTAACCAGAATTGCCTAGGGAAAAACTACACATACCGCTGTAATCGGGCGAGTTTCTACTTTCAGATGCAATAGGAATTTTTGGGTTAGGTCAATACGTTCGCGAGATATGGGACTTTCAAGCTAAGAAATGGTTGACAAGACAATAAATTTTTCGCACTTCTGCTGCTCCAATCGCTTAACCAGAATGGCCTAGGGAAAAAATTCACATACCGTTGTAATCGGGCGAGTTTCTACTTTCAGATGCAATAGGAATTTTTGGGTTAGGTCCATCCGTTCGCGAGATATGGGAGTTTGAAGGCAAGAAATGGTTGAGAAGGCAAAAAATTTTTCGCAATTTTGTTGCTCCAAACGCTTAACCAGAATGGCCTAGGGAAAAAATACACATACCGTTGTAATCGGGCGAGTTTCTACTTTCAGATGCAATAGGAATTTTTGGGTTAGGTCAATCCGTTCGCGAGATATGGGAGTTTGAAGCTAAGAAATGGTTGAGAAGACAACAAATTTTTCGCACTTCTGCTGCTCCAAACGCTTAACCAGATTTGCCTAGGGAAAGAATACACATACCGCTGTAATCGGGCGAGTTTCTACTTTCAGATGCAATAGGAATTTTTGGGTTAGGTCAATCCGTTCGCGAGATATGGGAGTTTGAAGCCAAGAAATGGTTGAGAAGGCATACAATTTTTCGCTATTTTGCTGATCCAAACGCTTAACCAGAATGGCCTAGGGAAAAAATACTCATACCGCTGTAGTCGGGCGAGTTTCTACTTTCAGATGCAATAGGAATTTTTGGGTTAGGTCAATCCTTTCGCGAGATATGGCAGTTTGAAGCCAAGAAATGGTTGAGAAGGCAAAAAATTTTTCGCAATTCTGCTGCTCCAAACGCTTAACCCGAATGGCCTAGGGAAAAAATACACATACCGTTGTAATCGGTCGAGTTCCTACTTTCAGATGCAACAGGAATTTTTGGGTTAGGTCAATCCGTTCGCGAGATATGGGAGTTTGAAGCCAAGAAATGGTTGAGAAGGCAAAAAATTTTTCGCAATTCTGCTGCTCCAAACGCTTAACCAGAATGGCCTTGGGAAAAAATACACATACCGTTGTAATCGGGCGAGTATCTACTTTCAGGGGCAACAGGAATTTTTGGGTTAGGTCAATCCGTTCGCGAGATATGGGAGTTTCAAGCCAAGAAATGGTTGAGAAGGCAAAACATTTTTCGCAATTCTGCTGCTCCAAACGCTTAACCAGAATGGCCTAGGGAAAAAATACGCATATCGTTGTAATCGGGCGAGTTTCTACTTTCAGACGCAGCAGGAATTTCTGGGTTTGGTCAATCCGTTCGCGAGATATGGGAGTTTGAAGCTAAGAAATGGTTGAGAAGAAAACAAATTTTTCGCACTTCTGCTGCTCCAAACGCTTAACCAGAATGGCCTAGGGAAAAAATACACATACCGTTGTAATCGGGCGAGTTTCTACTTTCAGATGCAACAGGAATTTTTGGGTTAGGTCAATCCGTACGCGAGATATGGGAGTTTGAAGCTAAGAAATGATTGAGAAGACAACAAATTTGTCGCACTTCTGCTGCTCCAAACGCTTAACCAGAATTGCCTAGGGAAAAACTACACATACCGCTGTAATCGGGCGAGTTTCTACTTTCAGATGCAATAGGAATTTTTGGGTTAGGTCAATCCGTTCGCGAGATATGGCAGTTTGAAGCCAAGAAATGGTTGAGAAAGCAAAAAATTTTTCGCAATTCTGCTGCTCCAAACGCTTAACTAGAATGGCCTAGGGAAAAAATACACATACCGTTGTAATCGGGCGAGTTTCTACTTCCAGATGCAATAGGAATTTTTGGGTTAGGTCAATCCGTTCGCGAGATATGGGAGTTTGAAGCCAAGAAATGGTTGAGACGGCAAAAAATTTTTCGCAATTCTGCTGCTCCAAACGCTTAACAAGAATGGCCTAGGGAAAAAATACACATACCGTTGTAATCGGGCGAGTTTCTACTTTCAGATGCAACAGGAATTTTTGGGTTAGGTCAATCCGTTCGCGAGATATGGGAGTTTGAAGCTAAGAAATGATTGAGAAGACAACAAATTTGTCGCACTTCTGCTGCTCCAAACGCTTAATCAGAATTGCCTAGGGAAAAAATACGCATATCGTTGTAATCGGGCGTTTCTACTTTCAGACGCAGCAGGAACTTCTGGGTTTGGCCAATCCGTTCGCGAGATATGGGAGTTTGAAGCTAAGAACTGATTGAGAAGACAACAAATTTGTCGCACTTCTGCTGCTCCAAACGCTTAACCAGAATTGCCTAGGGAAAAACTACACATACCGCTGTAATCGGGCGAGTTTCTACTTTCAGATGCAATAGGAATTTTTGGGTTAGGTCAATCCGTTCGCTAGATATGGGAGTTTGAAGCCAAGAAATGGTTGAGACGGCAAAAAATTTTTCGCAATTCTGCTGCTCCAAACGCTTAACAAGAATGGCCTAGGGAAAAAATACACATACCGTTGTAATCGGGCGAGTTTCTACTTTCAGATGCAACAGGAATTTTTGGGTTAGGTCAATCCGTTCGCGAGATATGGGAGTTTGAAGCTAAGAAATGATTGAGAAGACAACAAATTTGTCGCACTTCTGCTGCTCCAAACGCTTAACCAGAATTGCCTAGGGAAAAAATACGCATATCGTTGTAATCGGGCGTTTCTACTTTCAGACGCAGCAGGAACTTCTGGGTTTGGCCAATCCGTTCGCGAGATATGGGAGTTTGAAGCTAAGAAATGATTGAGAAGACAACAAATTTGTCGCACTTCTGCTGCTCCAAACGCTTAACCAGAATTGCCTAGGGAAAAACTACACATACCGCTGTAATCGGGCGAGTTTCTACTTTCAGATGCAATAGGAATTTTTGGGTTAGGTCAATACGTTCGCGAGATATGGGACTTTCAAGCTAAGAAATGGTTGACAAGACAATAAATTTTTCGCACTTCTGCTCCTCCAATCGCTTTACCAGAATGGCCTAAGGGAAAAATGCACGTACCGTTGTAATCGGGCGAGTTTGTACTTTCAGATACAATAGGAATTTTTGGGTTAGGTCAATCCGTTCGCGAGATATGGCAGTTGAAGCCAAGAAATGGTTGAGAAAGCAAAAAATTTTTCGCAATTCTGCTGCTCCAAACGCTTAACCAGAATGGCCGACGGAAAAAATACACATACCGTTGTAATCGGGCGAGTTTCTACTTTCAGATGCAATAGGAATTTTTGGGTTAGGTCAATCCGTTCGCGAGATATGGGAGTTTGAAGCTAAGAAATGATTGAGAAGACAACAAATTTGTCGCACTTCTGCTGCTCCAAACGCTTAACCAGAATTGCCTAGGGAGAAACTACACATTCCGCTGTAATCGGTCGAGTTTCTACTTTCAGATGCAATAGGAATTTTTGGGTTAGGTCAATACTTTCGCGAGATATGGGACTTTCAAGCTAAGAAATGGTTGACAAGACAATAAATTTTTCGCAATTCTGCTCCTCCAATCGCTTAACCAGAATGGCCTAAGGGAAAAATGCACGTACCGTTGAAATCGGGCGAGTTTCTACTTTCAGATACAATAGGAATTTTTGGGTTAGTACTATCCGTTCGCGAGATATGGCAGTTTGAAGCCAAGAAATGGTTGAGAAAGCAAAAAATTTTTCGCAATTCTGCTGCTCCAAACGCTTAACCAGAATGGCCTAGGGAAAAAATACACATACCGTTGTAATCGGGCGAGTTTCTACTTTCAGATGCAATAGGAATTTTTGGGTTAGGTCAATCCGTTCGCGAGATATGGGAGTTTGAAGCTAAGAAATGGTTTAGAGGACAACAAATTTTTCGCACTTATGCTGCTCCAAACGCTTAACCAGAATGGCCTAGGGAAAAAATACACATACCGTTGTACTCGGGCGAGTTTCAACTTTCAGACGCATCAGGAATTTTTGGGTTAGGTCAATCCGTTCGCGAGATATGGGAGTTTGAAGCTAAGAAATGATTGAGAAGACAACAAATTTGTCGCACTTCTGCTGCTCCAAACGCTTAACCAGAATTGCCTAGGGAAAAACTACACATACCGCTGTAATCGGGCGAGTTTCTACTTTCAGATGCAATAGGAATTTTTGGGTTAGGTCAATACGTTCGCGAGATATGGGACTTTCAAGCTAAGAAATGGTTGACAAGACAATAAATTTTTCGCACTTCTGCTGCTCCAATCGCTTAACCAGAATGGCCTAAGGGAAAAATGCACGTACCGTTGTAATCGGGCGAGTTTCTACTTTCAGATACAATAGGAATTTTTGGGTTAGGTCAATCCGTTCGCGAGATATGGCAGTTTGAAGCCAAGAAATGGTTGAGAAAGCAAAAAATTTTTCGCAATTCTGCTGCTCCAAACGCTTAACCAGAATGGCCTAGGGAAAAAATACACATACCGTTGTAATCGGGCGAGCTTCTACTTTCAGATGCAATAGGAATTTTTGGGTTAGGTCAATCCGTTCGCGAGATATGGGAGTTTGAAGCTAAGAAATGGTTTAGAAGACAACAAATTTTTCGCACTTATGCTGCTCCAAACGCTTAACCAGAATGGCCTAGGGAAAAAATACACATACCGTTGTACTCGGGCGAGTTTCAACTTTCAGACGCATCAGGAATTTTTGGGTTAGGTCAATCCGTTCGCGAGATATGGGAGTTTGAAGCCAAGAAATGATTGGGAAGGCAAAAAATTTTTCGCTATTCTGCTGATCCAAACGCTTCACCAGAATGGCCGACGGAAAAAATACACATACCGTTGTAATCGGGCGAGTTTCTACTTTCAGATGCAATAGGAATTTTTGGGTTAGGTCAATCCGTTCGCGAGATATGGGAGTTTGAAGCTAAGAAATGATTGAGAAGACAACAAATTTGTCGCACTTCTGCTGCTCCAAACGCTTAACCAGAATTGCCTAGGGAAAAAATACACATACCGCTGTAATCGGGCGAGTTTCTACTTTCAGATGCAATAGGAATTTTTGGGTTAGGTCAATACGTTCGCGAGATATGGGACTTTCAAGCTAAGAAATGGTTGACAAGACAATAAATTTTTCGCACTTCTGCTCCTCCAATCGCTTTACCAGAATGGCCTAAGGGAAAAATGCACGTACCGTTGTAATCGGGCGAGTTTCTACTTTCAGATACAATAGGAATTTTTGGGTTAGGTCAATCCGTTCGCGAGATATGGCAGTTGAAGCCAAGAAATGGTTGAGAAAGCAAAAAATTTTTCGCAATTCTGCTGCTCCAAACGCTTAACCAGAATGGCCGACGGAAAAAATACACATACCGTTGTAATCGGGCGAGTTTCTACTTTCAGATGCAATAGGAATTTTTGGGTTAGGTCAATCCGTTCGCGAGATATGGGAGTTTGAAGCTAAGAAATGATTGAGAAGACAACAAATTTGTCGCACTTCTGCTGCTCCAAACGCTTAACCAGAATTGCCTAGGGAAAAACTACACATTCCGCTGTAATCGGTCGAGTTTCTACTTTCAGATGCAATAGGAATTTTTGGGTTAGGTCAATACTTTCGCGAGATATGGGACCTTCAAGCTAAGAAATGGTTGACAAGACAATAAATTTTTCGCACTTCTGCTCCTCCAATCGCTTAACCAGAATGGCCTAAGGGAAAAATGCACGTACCGTTGAAATCGGGCGAGTTTCTACTTTCAGATACAATAGGAATTTTTGGGTTAGGACAATCCGTTCGCGAGATATGGCAGTTTGAAGCCAAGAAATGGTTGAGAAGGCAAAAAATTTTTCGCAATTCTGCTGCTCCAAACGCTTAACCAGAATTGCCTAGGGAAAAAATACACATACCGCTGTAATCGGGCGAGTTTCTACTTTCAGATGCAATAGGAAGTTTTGGGTTAGGTCAATCCGTTCGCGAGATATGGGAGTTTGAAGCTAAGAAATTGTTATGAAGACAACAAATTTTTCGCAATTCTGCTGCTCCAAACGCTTAATCAGAATGCCCAAGGGAAAAAATACACATACCGTTGTAATCGGGCGAGTTTCTACTTTCAGACGCAACAGGAATTTTTGGGTTAGGTCAATCCGTTCTCGAGATATGGGAGTTTGAAGCCAAGAAATGGTTGAGAAGGCAAAAAATTTTTCGCAATTCTGCTGCTCCAAACGCTTAACCAGAATGGGCTAGGGAAAAAATACACATACCGCTGTAATCGGGCGAGTTTCTACTTTCATATGCAATAGGAACTTTTGGGTTAGGTCAATCCGTTCGCGAGGTATGGGAGTTTGAAGCTAAGAAATTGTTATGAAGACAACAAATTTTTCGCACTTCTGCTGCTCCAAACGCTTAATCAGAATGCCCAAGGGAAAAAATACACATACCGTTGTAATCGGGCGAGTTTCTACTTTCAGACGCAACAGGAATTTTTGGGTTAGGTCAATCCGTTCGCGAGATATGGGAGTTTCAAGCCAAGAAATGGTTGAGAAGGCAAAAAATTTTTCGCACTTCTGCTGCTCCAAACGCTTAACCAGAATGGCCTAGGGAAAAAATACACATACCGTTGTAATCGGGCGAGTTTCTACTTTCAGATGCAACAGGAATTTTTGGGTTAGGTCAATCCGTTCGCGAGATATGGGAGTTTGAAGCTAAGAAATGATTGAGAAGACAACAAATTTGTCGCACTTCTGCTGCTCCAAACGCTTAACCAGAATTGCCTAGGGAAAAAAATACGCATATCGTTGTAATCGGGCGTTTCTACTTTCAGACGCAGCAGGAACTTCTGGGTTTGGCCAATCCGTTCGCGAGATATGGGAGTTTGAAGCTAAGAAATGGTTGACAAGACAATAAATTTCTCGCACTTCTGCTCCTCCAATCGCTTAACCAGAATGGCCTAAGGGAAAAATGCACGTACCTTTGTAATCGGGCGAGTTTCTACTTTCAGTTACAATAGGAATTTTTGGGTTAGGACAATCCGTTCGCGAGATATGGCAGTTTGAAGCCAAGAAATGGTTGAGAAAGCAAAAAATTTTTCGCAATTCTGCTGCTCCAAACGCTTAACCAGAATGGCCTAGGGAAAAAATACACATACCGTTGTAATCGGGCGAGTTTCTACTTTCAGATGCAATAGGAATTTTTGGGTTAGGTCAATCCGTTCGCGAGATATGGGAGTTTGAAGCTAAGAAATGGTTTAGAGGACAACAAATTTTTCGCACTTATGCTGCTCCAAACGCTTAACCAGAATGGCCTAGGGAAAAAATACACATACCGTTGTACTCGGGCGAGTTTCAACTTTCAGACGCATCAGGAATTTTTGGGTTAGGTCAATCCGTTCGCGAGATATGGGAGTTTGAAGCTAAGAAATGATTGAGAAGACAACAAATTTGTCGCACTTCTGCTGCTCCAAACGCTTAACCAGAATTGCCTAGGGAAAAACTACACATACCGCTGTAATCGGGCGAGTTTCTACTTTCAGATGCTATAGGAATTTTTGGGTTAGGTCAATCCGTTCGCGAGATATGGGAGTTTGAAGCTAAGAAATGATTGAGAAGACAACAAATTTGTCGCACTTCTGCTGCTCCAAACGCTTAACCAGAATTGCCTAGGGAAAAACTACACATACCGCTGTAATCGGGCGAGTTTCTACTTTCAGATGCAATAGGAATTTTTGGGTTAGGTCAATCCGTTCGCGAGATATGGGAATTTGAAGCTAAGAAATGATTGAGAAGACAACAAATTTGTCGCACTTCTGCCGCTCCAAACGCTTAACCAGGATTGCCTAGGGAAAAACTACACATTCCGCTGTTATCGGTCGAGTTTCTACTTTCAGATGCAATAGGAATTTTTGGGTTAGGTCAATACGTTCGCGAGATATGGGAGTTTGAAGCTAAGAAATGATTGAGAAGACAACAAATTTGTCGCACTTCTGCTGCTCCAAACGCTTAACCAGAATTGCCTAGGGAAAAACTACACATACCGCTGTAATCGGGCGAGTTTCTACTTTCAGATGCAATAGGAATTTTTGTGTTAGGTCAATACGTTCGCGAGATATGGGACTTTCAAGCTAAGAAATGGTTGACAAGACAATAAATTTTTCGCACTTCTGCTGCTCCAATCGCTTAACCAGAATGGCCTAAGGGAAAAATGCACATACCGTTGTAATCGGGCGAGTTTCTACTTTCAGATACAACAGGAATTTTTGGGTTAGGTCAATCCGTTCGCGAGATATGGCAGTTTGAAGCCAAGAAATGGTTGAGAAAGCAAAAAATTTTTCGCAATTCTGCTGCTCCAAACGCTTAACCAGAATGGCCTAGGGAAAAAATACACATACCGTTGTAATCGGGCGAGTTTCTACTTTCAGATGCAATAGGAATTTTTGGGTTAGGTCAATCCGTTCGCGAGATATGGGAGTTTGAAGCTAAGAAATGGTTTAGAAGACAACAAATTTTTCGCACTTATGCTGCTCCAAACGCTTAACCAGAATGGCCTAGGGAAAAAATACACATACCGTTGTACTCGGGCGAGTTTCAACTTTCAGACGCATCAGGAGTTTTTGGGTTAGGTCAATCCGTTCGCGAGATATGGGAGTTTGAAGCCAAGAAATGATTGGGAAGGCAAAAAATTTTTCGCTATTCTGCTGATCCAAACGCTTCACCAGAATGGCCTAGGGAGAAAATACACATACCGTTGTAATCGGGCGAGTTTCTACTTTCAGATGCAACAGGAATTTTTGGGTTAGGTCAATACGTTCGCGAGATATGGGACTTTCAAGCTAAGAAATGGTTGACAAGACAATAAATTTTTCGCACTTCTGCTCCTCCAATCGCTTAACCAGAATGGCCTAAGGGAAAAATGCACGTACCGTTGTAATCGGGCGAGTTTCTACTTTCAGTTACAATAGGAATTTTTGGGTTAGGACAATCCGTTCGCGAGATATGGCAGTTTGAAGCCAAGAAATGGTTGAGAAGGCAAAAAATTTTTCGCAATTCTGCTGCTCCAAACGCTTAACCAGAATTGCCTAGGGAAAAAATACACATACCGCTGTAATCGGGCGAGTTTCTACTTTCAGATGCAATAGGAATTTTTGGGTTAGGTCAATCCGTTCGCGAGATATGGGAGTTTGAAGCTAAGAAATTGTTATAAAGACAACAAATTTTTCGCAATTCTGCTGCTCCAAACGCTTAATCAGAATGCCCAAGGGAAAAAATACACATACCGTTGTAATCGGGCGAGTTTCTACTTTCAGACGCAACAGGAATTTTTGGGATAGGTCAATCCGTTCGCGAGATATGGGAGTTTGAAGCCAAGAAATGGTTGAGAAGGCAAAAAATTTTTCGCAATTCTGCTGCTCCAAACGCTTAACCAGAATGGCCTAGGGAAAAAATACACATACCGTTGTAATCGGGCGAGTTTCTACTTTCAGATGCAACAGGAATTTTTGGGTTAGGTCAATCCGTTCGCGAGATATGGGAGTTTGAAGCTAAGAAATGATTGAGAAGACAACAAATTTGTCGCACTTCTGCTGCTCCAAACGCTTAACCAGAATTGCCTAGGGAAAAACTACACATACCGCTGTAATCGGGCGAGTTTCTACTTTCAGATGCAATAGGCATTTTTGGGTTAGGTCAATACGTTCGCGAGATATGGGACTTTCAAGCTAAGAAATGGTTGACAAGACAATAAATTTTTCGCACTTCTGCTGCTCCAATCGCTTAACCAGAATGGCCTAAGGGAAAAATGCACGTACCGTTGTAATCGGGCGAGTTTCTACTTTCAGATACAATAGGAATTTTTGGGTTAGGTCAATCCGTTCGCGAGATATGGCAGTTTGAAGCCAAGAAATGGTTGAGAAAGCAAAAAATTTTTCGCAATTCTGCTGCTCCAAACGCTTAACCAGAATGGCCTAGGGAAAAAATACACATACCGTTGTAATCGGGCGAGCTTCTACTTTCAGATGCAATAGGAATTTTTGGGTTAGGTCAATCCGTTCGCGAGATATGGGAGTTTGAAGCTAAGAAATGGTTTAGAAGACAACAAATTTTTCGCACTTATGCTGCTCCAAACGCTTAACCAGAATGGCCTAGGGAAAAAATACACATACCGTTGTACTCGGGCGAGTTTCAACTTTCAGACGCATCAGGAATTTTTGGGTTAGGTCAATCCGTTCGCGAGATATGGGAGTTTGAAGCCAAGAAATGATTGGGAAGGCAAAAAATTTTTCGCTATTCTGCTGATCCAAACGCTTCACCAGAAGAGCCTAGGGGGAAAATACACATACCGTTGTAATCGGGCGAGTTTCTACTTTCAGATGCAACAGGAATTTTTGGGTTAGGTCATTACGTTCGCGAGATATGGGACTTTCAAGCTAAGAAATGGTTGACAAGACAATAAATTTTTCGCACTTCTGCTCCTCCAATCGCTTAACCAGAATGGCCTAAGGGAAAAATGCACGTACCGTTGTAATCGGGCGAGTTTCTACTTTCAGTTACAATAGGAATTTTTGGGTTAGGACAATCCGTTCGCGAGATATGGCAGTTTGAAGCCAAGAAATGGTTGAGAAGGCAAAAAATTTTTCGCAATTCTGCTGCTCCAACGCTTAACCAGAATTGCCTAGGGAAAAAATACACATACCGCTGTAATCGGGCGAGTTTCTACTTTCAGAAGGAATAGGAATTTTTGGGTCAGGTCAATCCGTTCGCGAGATATGGGAGTTTGAAGCTAAGAAATTGTTATGAAGACAACAAATTTTTCGCAATTCTGCTGCTCCAAACGCTTAATCAGAATGCCCAAGGGAAAAAATACACATACCGTTGTAATCGGGCGAGTTTCTACTTTCAGACGCAACAGGAATTTTTGGGATAGGTCAATCCGTTCGCGAGATATGGGAGTTTGAAGCCAAGAAATGGTTGAGAAGGCAAAAAATTTTTCGCAATTCTGCTGCTCCAAACGCTTAACCAGAATAGCCTAGGGAAAAAATACACATACCGTTGTAATCGGGCGAGTTTCTACTTTCAGATGCAACAGGAATTTTTGGGTTAGGTCAATCCGTTCGCGAGATATGGGAGTTTGAAGCTAAGAAACGATTGAGAAGACAACAAATTTGTCGCACTTCTGCTGCTCCAAACGCTTAACCAGAATTGCCTAGGGAAAAACTACACATACCGCTGTAATCGGGCGAGTTTCTACTTTCAGATGCAATAGGAATTTTTGGGTTAGGTCAATACGTTCGCGAGATATGGGACTTTCAAGCTAAGAAATGGTTGACAAGACAATAAATTTTTCGCACTTCTGCTGCTCCAATCGCTTAACCAGAATGGCCTAAGGGAAAAATGCACGTACCGTTGTAATCGGGCGAGTTTCTACTTTCAGATACAATAGGAATTTTTGGGTTAGGTCAATCCGTTCGCGAGATATGGCAGTTTGAAGCCAAGAAATGGTTGAGAAAGCAAAAAATTTTTCGCAATTCTGCTGCTCCAAACGCTTAACCAGAATGGCCTAGGGAAAAAATACACATACCGTTGTAATCGGGCGAGTTTCTACTTTCAGATGCAATAGGAATTTTTGGGTTAGGTCAATCCGTTCGCGAGATATGGGAGTTTGAAGCTAAGAAATGGTTTAGAAGACAACAAATTTTTCGCACTTATGCTGCTCCAAACGCTTAACCAGAATGGCCTAGGGAAAAAATACACATACCGTTGTACTCGGGCGAGTTTCAACTTTCAGACGCATCAGGAATTTTTGGGTTAGGTCAATCCGTTCGCGAGATATGGGAGTTTGAAGCCAAGAAATGGTTGAGAAGGCAAAATATTTTTCGCAATTCTGCTGCTCCAATCGCTTAACCAGAATTGCCTAGGGAAAAAATACACATACCGCTGTAATCGGGCGAGTTTCTACTTTCAGATGCAATAGGAATTTTTGGGTTAGGTCAATCCGTTCGCGAGATATGGGAGTTTGAAACTAAGAAATTGTTATGAAGACAACAAATTTTTCGCACTTCTGCTGCTCCAAACGCTTAAGCAGAATGCCCAAGGGAAAAAATACACATACCGTTGTAATCGGGCGAGTTTCTACTTTCAGACGCAACAGGAATTTTTGGGTTAGGTCAATCCGTTCGCGAGATATGGGAGTTTCAAGCCAAGAAATGGTTGAGAAGGCAAAAAATTTTTCGCAATTCTGCTGCTCCAAACGCTTAACCAGAATGGCCTAGGGAAAAAATACACATACCGTTGTAATCGGGCGAGTTTCTACTTTCAGATGCAACAGGAATTTTTGGGTTAGGTCAATCCGTTCGCGAGATATGGGAGTTTGAAGCCAAGAAATGGTTGAGAAGGCAAAAAATTTTTCGCAATTCTGCTGCTCCAAACGCTTAACCAGAATGGCCTAGGGAAAAACTACACATACCGCTGTAATCGGGCGAGTTTCTACTTTCAGATGCAATAGGAATTTTTGGGTTAGGTCAACACGTTCGCGAGATATGGGACTTTCAAGCTAAGAAATGGTTGACAAGACAATAAATTTTTCGCACTTCTGCTGCTCCAATCGCTTAACCAGAATGGCCTAGGGAAAAAATACACATACCGTTGTAATCGGGCGAGTTTCTACTTTCAGATGCAACAGGAATTTTTGGGTTAGGTCAATCCGTTCGCGTGATATGGGAGTTTGAAGCCAAGAAATGGTTGAGAAGGCAAAAAATTTTTCGCAATTCTGCTGCTCCAAACGCTTAACCAGAATGGCCTAGGGAAAAACTACACATACCGCTGTAATCGGGCGAGTTTCAACTTTCAGATGCAATAGGAATTTTTGGGTTAGGTCAACACGTTCGCGAGATATGGGACTTTCAAGCTAAGAAATGGTTGACAAGACAATAAATTTTTCGCACTTCTGCTGCTCCAATCGCTTAACCAGAATGGCCTAAGGGAAAAATGCACGTACCGTTGTAATCGGGCGAGTTTCTACTTTCAGATACAATAGGAATTTTTGGGTTAGGTCAATCCGTTCGCGAGATATGGCAGTTTGAAGCCAAGAAATGGTTGAGAAAGCAAAAAATTTTTCGCAATTCTGCTGCTCCAAACGCTTAACCAGAATGGCCTAGGGAAAAAATACACATACCGCTGTAATCGGGCGAGTTTCTACTTTCAGATGCAATAGGAATTTTTGGGTTAGGTCAATCCGTTCGCGAGATATGGGACTTTCAAGCTAAGAAATGGTTGACAAGACAATAAATTTTTCGCACTTCTGCTCCTCCAATCGCTTTACCAGAATGGCCTAAGGGAAAAATGCACGTACCGTTGTAATCGGGCGAGTTTCTACTTTCAGATACAATAGGAATTTTTGGGTTAGGTCAATCCGTTCGCGAGATATGGCAGTTGAAGCCAAGAAATGGTTGAGAAAGCAAAAAATTTTTCGCAATTCTGCTGCTCCAAACGCTTAACCAGAATGGCCGACGGAAAAAATACACATACCGTTGTAATCGGGCGAGTTTCTACTTTCAGATGCAATAGGAATTTTTGGGTTAGGTCAATCCGTTCGCGAGATATGGGAGTTTGAAGCTAAGAAATGATTGAGAAGACAACAAATTTGTCGCACTTCTGCTGCTCCAAACGCTTAACCAGAATTGCCTAGGGAAAAACTACACATTCCGCTGTAATCGGTCGAGTTTCTACTTTCAGATGCAATAGGAATTTTTGGGTTAGGTCAATACTTTCGCGAGATATGGGACTTTCAAGCTAAGAAATGGTTGACAAGACAATAAATTTTTCGCACTTCTGCTCCTCCAATCGCTTAACCAGAATGGCCTAAGGGAAAAATGCACGTACCGTTGAAATCGGGCGAGTTTCTACTTTCAGATACAATAGGAATTTTTGGGTTAGGACAATCCGTTCGCGAGATATGGCAGTTTGAAGCCAAGAAATGGTTGAGAAGGCAAAAAATTTTTCGCAATTCTGCTGCTCCAAACGCTTAACCAGAATGGCCGACGGAAAAAATACACATACCGTTGTAATCGGGCGAGTTTCTACTTTCAGATGCAATAGGAATTTTTGGGTTAGGTCAATCCGTTCGCGAGATATGGGAGTTTGAAGCTAAGAAATGATTGAGAAGACAACAAATTTGTCGCACTTCTGCTGCTCCAAACGCTTAACCAGAATTGCCTAGGGAAAAACTACACATTCCGCTGTAATCGGTCGAGTTTCTACTTTCAGATGCAATAGGAATTTTTGGGTTAGGTCAATACTTTCGCGAGATATGGGACTTTCAAGCTAAGAAATGGTTGACAAGACAATAAATTTTTCGCACTTCTGCTCCTCCAATCGCTTAACCAGAATGGCCTAAGGGAAAAATGCACGTACCGTTGAAATCGGGCGAGTTTCTACTTTCAGATACAATAGGAATTTTTGGGTTAGGTCAATCCGTTCGCGAGATATGGGAGTTTGAAGCTAAGAAATTGTTATGAAGACAACAAATTTTTCGCAATTCTGCTGCTCCAAACGCTTAATCAGAATGCCCAAGGGAAAAAATACACATACCGTTGTAATCGGGCGAGTTTCTACTTTCAGACGCAACAGGAATTTTTGGGTTAGGTCAATCCGTTCTCGAGATATGGGAGTTTGAAGCCAAGAAATGGTTGAGAAGGCAAAAAATTTTTCGCAATTCTGCTGCTCCAAACGCTTAACCAGAATGGGCTAGGGAAAAAATACACATACCGCTGTAATAGGGCGAGTTTCTACTTTCATATGCAATAGGAACTTTTGGGTTAGGTCAATCCGTTCGCGAGGTATGGGAGTTTGAAGCTAAGAAATTGTTATGAAGACAACAAATTTTTCGCACTTCTGCTGCTCCAAACGCTTAATCAGAATGCCCAAGGGAAAAAATACACATACCGTTGTAATCGGGCGAGTTTCTACTTTCAGACGCAACAGGAATTTTTGGGTTAGGTCAATCCGTTCGCGAGATATGGGAGTTTCAAGCCAAGAAATGGTTGAGAAGGCAAAAAATTTTTCGCACTTCTGCTGCTCCAAACGCTTAACCAGAATGGCCTAGGGAAAAAATACACATACCGTTGTAATCGGGCGAGTTTCTACTTTCAGATGCAACAGGAATTTTTGGGTTAGGTCAATCCGTTCGCGAGATATGGGAGTTTGAAGCTAAGAAATGATTGAGAAGACAACAAATTTGTCGCACTTCTGCTGCTCCAAACGCTTAACCAGAATTGCCTAGGGAAAAAAATACGCATATCGTTGTAATCGGGCGTTTCTACTTTCAGACGCAGCAGGAACTTCTGGGTTTGGCCAATCCGTTCGCGAGATATGGGAGTTTGAAGCTAAGAAATGGTTGACAAGACAATAAATTTCTCGCACTTCTGCTCCTCCAATCGCTTAACCAGAATGGCCTAAGGGAAAAATGCACGTACCTTTGTAATCGGGCGAGTTTCTACTTTCAGTTACAATAGGAATTTTTGGGTTAGGACAATCCGTTCGCGAGATATGGCAGTTTGAAGCCAAGAAATGGTTGAGAAAGCAAAAAATTTTTCGCAATTCTGCTGCTCCAAACGCTTAACCAGAATGGCCTAGGGAAAAAATACACATACCGTTGTAATCGGGCGAGTTTCTACTTTCAGATGCAATAGGAATTTTTGGGTTAGGTCAATCCGTTCGCGAGATATGGGAGTTTGAAGCTAAGAAATGGTTTAGAGGACAACAAATTTTTCGCACTTATGCTGCTCCAAACGCTTAACCAGAATGGCCTAGGGAAAAAATACACATACCGTTGTACTCGGGCGAGTTTCAACTTTCAGACGCATCAGGAATTTTTGGGTTAGGTCAATCCGTTCGCGAGATATGGGAGTTTGAAGCTAAGAAATGATTGAGAAGACAACAAATTTGTCGCACTTCTGCTGCTCCAAACGCTTAACCAGAATTGCCTAGGGAAAAACTACACATACCGCTGTAATCGGGCGAGTTTCTACTTTCAGATGCTATAGGAATTTTTGGGTTAGGTCAATCCGTTCGCGAGATATGGGAGTTTGAAGCTAAGAAATGATTGAGAAGACAACAAATTTGTCGCACTTCTGCTGCTCCAAACGCTTAACCAGAATTGCCTAGGGAAAAACTACACATACCGCTGTAATCGGGCGAGTTTCTACTTTCAGATGCAATAGGAATTTTTGGGTTAGGTCAATCCGTTCGCGAGATATGGGAATTTGAAGCTAAGAAATGATTGAGAAGACAACAAATTTGTCGCACTTCTGCCGCTCCAAACGCTTAACCAGGATTGCCTAGGGAAAAACTACACATTCCGCTGTTATCGGTCGAGTTTCTACTTTCAGATGCAATAGGAATTTTTGGGTTAGGTCAATACGTTCGCGAGATATGGGAGTTTGAAGCTAAGAAATGATTGAGAAGACAACAAATTTGTCGCACTTCTGCTGCTCCAAACGCTTAACCAGAATTGCCTAGGGAAAAACTACACATACCGCTGTAATCGGGCGAGTTTCTACTTTCAGATGCAATAGGAATTTTTGTGTTAGGTCAATACGTTCGCGAGATATGGGACTTTCAAGCTAAGAAATGGTTGACAAGACAATAAATTTTTCGCACTTCTGCTGCTCCAATCGCTTAACCAGAATGGCCTAAGGGAAAAATGCACATACCGTTGTAATCGGGCGAGTTTCTACTTTCAGATACAACAGGAATTTTTGGGTTAGGTCAATCCGTTCGCGAGATATGGCAGTTTGAAGCCAAGAAATGGTTGAGAAAGCAAAAAATTTTTCGCAATTCTGCTGCTCCAAACGCTTAACCAGAATGGCCTAGGGAAAAAATACACATACCGTTGTAATCGGGCGAGTTTCTACTTTCAGATGCAATAGGAATTTTTGGGTTAGGTCAATCCGTTCGCGAGATATGGGAGTTTGAAGCTAAGAAATGGTTTAGAAGACAACAAATTTTTCGCACTTATGCTGCTCCAAACGCTTAACCAGAATGGCCTAGGGAAAAAATACACATACCGTTGTACTCGGGCGAGTTTCAACTTTCAGACGCATCAGGAGTTTTTGGGTTAGGTCAATCCGTTCGCGAGATATGGGAGTTTGAAGCCAAGAAATGATTGGGAAGGCAAAAAATTTTTCGCTATTCTGCTGATCCAAACGCTTCACCAGAATGGCCTAGGGAGAAAATACACATACCGTTGTAATCGGGCGAGTTTCTACTTTCAGATGCAACAGGAATTTTTGGGTTAGGTCAATACGTTCGCGAGATATGGGACTTTCAAGCTAAGAAATGGTTGACAAGACAATAAATTTTTCGCACTTCTGCTCCTCCAATCGCTTAACCAGAATGGCCTAAGGGAAAAATGCACGTACCGTTGTAATCGGGCGAGTTTCTACTTTCAGTTACAATAGGAATTTTTGGGTTAGGACAATCCGTTCGCGAGATATGGCAGTTTGAAGCCAAGAAATGGTTGAGAAGGCAAAAAATTTTTCGCAATTCTGCTGCTCCAAACGCTTAACCAGAATTGCCTAGGGAAAAAATACACATACCGCTGTAATCGGGCGAGTTTCTACTTTCAGATGCAATAGGAATTTTTGGGTTAGGTCAATCCGTTCGCGAGATATGGGAGTTTGAAGCTAAGAAATTGTTATAAAGACAACAAATTTTTCGCAATTCTGCTGCTCCAAACGCTTAATCAGAATGCCCAAGGGAAAAAATACACATACCGTTGTAATCGGGCGAGTTTCTACTTTCAGACGCAACAGGAATTTTTGGGATAGGTCAATCCGTTCGCGAGATATGGGAGTTTGAAGCCAAGAAATGGTTGAGAAGGCAAAAAATTTTTCGCAATTCTGCTGCTCCAAACGCTTAACCAGAATGGCCTAGGGAAAAAATACACATACCGTTGTAATCGGGCGAGTTTCTACTTTCAGATGCAACAGGAATTTTTGGGTTAGGTCAATCCGTTCGCGAGATATGGGAGTTTGAAGCTAAGAAATGATTGAGAAGACAACAAATTTGTCGCACTTCTGCTGCTCCAAACGCTTAACCAGAATTGCCTAGGGAAAAACTACACATACCGCTGTAATCGGGCGAGTTTCTACTTTCAGATGCAATAGGCATTTTTGGGTTAGGTCAATACGTTCGCGAGATATGGGACTTTCAAGCTAAGAAATGGTTGACAAGACAATAAATTTTTCGCACTTCTGCTGCTCCAATCGCTTAACCAGAATGGCCTAAGGGAAAAATGCACGTACCGTTGTAATCGGGCGAGTTTCTACTTTCAGATACAATAGGAATTTTTGGGTTAGGTCAATCCGTTCGCGAGATATGGCAGTTTGAAGCCAAGAAATGGTTGAGAAAGCAAAAAATTTTTCGCAATTCTGCTGCTCCAAACGCTTAACCAGAATGGCCTAGGGAAAAAATACACATACCGTTGTAATCGGGCGAGCTTCTACTTTCAGATGCAATAGGAATTTTTGGGTTAGGTCAATCCGTTCGCGAGATATGGGAGTTTGAAGCTAAGAAATGGTTTAGAAGACAACAAATTTTTCGCACTTATGCTGCTCCAAACGCTTAACCAGAATGGCCTAGGGAAAAAATACACATACCGTTGTACTCGGGCGAGTTTCAACTTTCAGACGCATCAGGAATTTTTGGGTTAGGTCAATCCGTTCGCGAGATATGGGAGTTTGAAGCCAAGAAATGATTGGGAAGGCAAAAAATTTTTCGCTATTCTGCTGATCCAAACGCTTCACCAGAATGGCCTAGGGGGAAAATACACATACCGTTGTAATCGGGCGAGTTTCTACTTTCAGATGCAACAGGAATTTTTGGGTTAGGTCATTACGTTCGCGAGATATGGGACTTTCAAGCTAAGAAATGGTTGACAAGACAATAAATTTTTCGCACTTCTGCTCCTCCAATCGCTTAACCAGAATGGCCTAAGGGAAAAATGCACGTACCGTTGTAATCGGGCGAGTTTCTACTTTCAGTTACAATAGGAATTTTTGGGTTAGGACAATCCGTTCGCGAGATATGGCAGTTTGAAGCCAAGAAATGGTTGAGAAGGCAAAAAATTTTTCGCAATTCTGCTGCTCCAACGCTTAACCAGAATTGCCTAGGGAAAAAATACACATACCGCTGTAATCGGGCGAGTTTCTACTTTCAGAAGGAATAGGAATTTTTGGGTCAGGTCAATCCGTTCGCGAGATATGGGAGTTTGAAGCTAAGAAATTGTTATGAAGACAACAAATTTTTCGCAATTCTGCTGCTCCAAACGCTTAATCAGAATGCCCAAGGGAAAAAATACACATACCGTTGTAATCGGGCGAGTTTCTACTTTCAGACGCAACAGGAATTTTTGGGATAGGTCAATCCGTTCGCGAGATATGGGAGTTTGAAGCCAAGAAATGGTTGAGAAGGCAAAAAATTTTTCGCAATTCTGCTGCTCCAAACGCTTAACCAGAATAGCCTAGGGAAAAAATACACATACCGTTGTAATCGGGCGAGTTTCTACTTTCAGATGCAACAGGAATTTTTGGGTTAGGTCAATCCGTTCGCGAGATATGGGAGTTTGAAGCTAAGAAACGATTGAGAAGACAACAAATTTGTCGCACTTCTGCTGCTCCAAACGCTTAACCAGAATTGCCTAGGGAAAAACTACACATACCGCTGTAATCGGGCGAGTTTCTACTTTCAGATGCAATAGGAATTTTTGGGTTAGGTCAATACGTTCGCGAGATATGGGACTTTCAAGCTAAGAAATGGTTGACAAGACAATAAATTTTTCGCACTTCTGCTGCTCCAATCGCTTAACCAGAATGGCCTAAGGGAAAAATGCACGTACCGTTGTAATCGGGCGAGTTTCTACTTTCAGATACAATAGGAATTTTTGGGTTAGGTCAATCCGTTCGCGAGATATGGCAGTTTGAAGCCAAGAAATGGTTGAGAAAGCAAAAAATTTTTCGCAATTCTGCTGCTCCAAACGCTTAACCAGAATGGCCTAGGGAAAAAATACACATACCGTTGTAATCGGGCGAGTTTCTACTTTCAGATGCAATAGGAATTTTTGGGTTAGGTCAATCCGTTCGCGAGATATGGGAGTTTGAAGCTAAGAAATGGTTTAGAAGACAACAAATTTTTCGCACTTATGCTGCTCCAAACGCTTAACCAGAATGGCCTAGGGAAAAAATACACATACCGTTGTACTCGGGCGAGTTTCAACTTTCAGACGCATCAGGAATTTTTGGGTTAGGTCAATCCGTTCGCGAGATATGGGAGTTTGAAGCCAAGAAATGGTTGAGAAGGCAAAATATTTTTCGCAATTCTGCTGCTCCAATCGCTTAACCAGAATTGCCTAGGGAAAAAATACACATACCGCTGTAATCGGGCGAGTTTCTACTTTCAGATGCAATAGGAATTTTTGGGTTAGGTCAATCCGTTCGCGAGATATGGGAGTTTGAAACTAAGAAATTGTTATGAAGACAACAAATTTTTCGCACTTCTGCTGCTCCAAACGCTTAAGCAGAATGCCCAAGGGAAAAAATACACATACCGTTGTAATCGGGCGAGTTTCTACTTTCAGACGCAACAGGAATTTTTGGGTTAGGTCAATCCGTTCGCGAGATATGGGAGTTTCAAGCCAAGAAATGGTTGAGAAGGCAAAAAATTTTTCGCAATTCTGCTGCTCCAAACGCTTAACCAGAATGGCCTAGGGAAAAAATACACATACCGTTGTAATCGGGCGAGTTTCTACTTTCAGATGCAACAGGAATTTTTGGGTTAGGTCAATCCGTTCGCGAGATATGGGAGTTTGAAGCCAAGAAATGGTTGAGAAGGCAAAAAATTTTTCGCAATTCTGCTGCTCCAAACGCTTAACCAGAATGGCCTAGGGAAAAACTACACATACCGCTGTAATCGGGCGAGTTTCTACTTTCAGATGCAATAGGAATTTTTGGGTTAGGTCAACACGTTCGCGAGATATGGGACTTTCAAGCTAAGAAATGGTTGACAAGACAATAAATTTTTCGCACTTCTGCTGCTCCAATCGCTTAACCAGAATGGCCTAAGGGAAAAATACACGTACCGTAGTAATCGGGCGAGTTTCTACTTTCAGATGCAACAGGAATTTTTGGGTTAGGTCAATCCGTTCGCGAGATATGGGAGTTTGAAGCCAAGAAATGATTGGGAAGGCAACAAATTTGTAGCAATTCTGCTGCTCCAAACGCTTAACCAGAATTGCCTAGGGAAAAACTACACATACCGCTGTAATCGGGCGAGTTTCTACTTTCAGATGCAATAGGAATTTTTGGGTTAGGTCAATACGTTCGCGAGATATGGGACTTTCAAGCTAAGAAATGGTTGACAAGACAATAAATTTTTCGCACTTCTGCTGCTCCAATCGCTTAACCAGAATGGCCTAAGGTAAAAATGCACGTACCGTTGTAATCGGGCGAGTTTCTACTTTCAGATACAATAGGAATTTTTGGGTTAGGTCAATCCGTTCGCGAGATATGGCAGTTTGAAGCCAAGAAATGGTTGAGAAAGCAAAAAATTTTTCGCAATTCTGCTGCTCCAAACGCTTAACCAGAATGGCCTAGGGAAAAAATACACATACCGTTGTAATCGGGCGAGTTTCTACTTTCAGATGCAATAGGAATTTTTGGGTTAGGTCAATCCGTTCGCGAGATATGGGAGTTTGAAGCTAAGAAATGGTTTAGAAGACAACAAATTTTTCGCACTTATGCTGCTCCAAACGCTTAACCAGAATGGCCTAGGGAAAAAATACACATACCGTTGTACTCGGGCGAGTTTCAACTTTCAGACGCATCAGGAATTTTTGGGTTAGGTCAATCCGTTCGCGAGATATGGGAGTTTGAAGCCAAGAAATGATTGGGAAGGCAAAAAATTTTTCGCTATTCTGCTGATCCAAACGCTTCACCAGAATGGCCTAGGGAGAAAATACACATACCGTTGTAATCGGGCGAGTTTCTACTTTCAGATGCAACAGGAATTTTTGGGTTAGGTCAATCCGTTCGCGAGATATGGGAGTTTGAAGCTAAGAAATGGTAAAGAAGACAACAAATTTTTCGCACTACTGCTGCTCCAAACGCTTAACCAGAAAGGCCTAGGGAAAAAATACACATACCGTTGTAATCGGGCGAGTTTCTACTTTCAGATGCAACAGGAATTTTTGGGTTAGGTCAATCCGTTCGCGAGATATGGGAACTTGAAGCTAAGAAATGGTTATAAAGACAACAAATTTTTCGCACTTATGCTGCTCCAAACGCTTAACCAGAATGGCCTAGGGAAAAAATACACATACCGTTGTACTCGGGCGAGTTTCAACTTTCAGACGCATCAGGAATTTTTGGGTTAGGTCAATCCGTTCGCGAGATATGGGAGTTTGAAGCCAAGAAATGATTGGGAAGGCAAAAAATTTTTCGCAATTCTGCTGCTCCAAACGCTTAACCAGAATTGCCTAGGGAAAGAATACACATACCGCTGTAATCGGGCGAGTTCCTACTTTCAGATGCAATAGGAATTTTTGGGTTAGGTCAATCCGTTCGCGAGATATGGGAGTTTGAAGCCAAGAAATGGTTGAGATGGCAAAAATTTTTCGCAATTCTGCTGCTCCAATCGCTTAACCAGAATTGCCTATGGAAAAAATACACATACCGCTGTAATCGGGCGAGTTTCTACTTTCAGATGCAATAGGAATTTTTGGGTTAGGTCAATCCGTTCGCGAGATATGGGAGTTTGAAGCTAAGAAATTGTTATGAAGACAACAAATTTTTCGCACTTCTGCTGCTCCAAACGCTTAACCAGAATGGCCTAGGGAAAAAATACACACACCGTTGTAATCGGGCGAGTTTCTACTTTCAGATGCAACAGGAATTTTTGGGTTAGGTCAATACGTTCGCGAGATATGGGACTTTCAAGCTAAGAAATGGTTGACAAGACAATAAATTTTTCGCAATTCTGCTGTTCCAATCGCTTAACCAGAATGGCCTAAGGGAAAAAATACACATACCGTTGTAATCGGGCGAGTTTCTACTTTCAGATGCAACAGGAATTTTTGGGTTAGGTCAATACGTTCGCGAGATATGGGACTTACAAGCTAAGAAATGGTTGACAAGACAATAAATTTTTCGCACTTCTGCTGTTCCAATCGCTTAACCAGAATGGCCTAAGGGAAAAATGCACGTACCGTTGTAATCGGGCGAGTTTCTACTTTCAGATGCAATAGGAATTTTTGGGTTAGGTCAATCCGTTCGCGAGATATGGGAGTTTGAAGCTAAGAAATGGTTAAGAAGACAACAAATTTTTCGCACTTATGCTGCACCAAACGCTTAACCAGAATGGCCTAGGGAAAAAATACACATACCGTTGTAATCGGGCGAGTTTCTACTTTCAGATGCAACAGGAATTTTTGGGTTAGGTCAATCCGTTCGCGAGATATGGGAGTTTGAAGCTAAGAAATGGTAAAGAAGACAACAAATTTTTCGCACTACTGCTGCTCCAAACGCTTAACCAGAATGGCCTAGGGAAAAAATACACATACCGTTGTAATCGGGCGAGTTTCTACTTTCAGATGCAACAGGAATATTTGGGTTAGGTCAATCCATTCGCGAGATATGGGAGTTTGAAGCCAAGAAATGGTTGAGAAGGCAAAACATTTTTCGCAATTCTGCTGCTCCAAACGCTTAACCAGAATGGCCTAGGGAAAAAATACACATACCGTTGTAATCGGGCGAGTTTCTACTTTCAGACGCAACAGGAATTTTTGGGTTAGGTCAATCCGTTCGCGAGATATGGGAGTTTGAAGCCAAGAAATGGTTATGAAGACAACAAATTTTTCGCACTTCTGCTGCTCCAAACGCTTAATCAGAATGGCCTAGCGAAAAAATACACATACCGTTGTAATCGGGCGAGTTTCTACTTTCAGACGCAACAGGAATTTTTGGGTTAGGTCAATCCGTTCGCGAGATATGGGACTTTCAAGCTAAGAAATGGTTGACAAGACAATAAATTTTTCGCAATTCTGCTGCTCCAATCGCTTAACCAGAATGGCCTAAGGGAAAAATACACGTACCGTTGTAATCGGGCGAGTTTCTACTTTCAGATGCAATAGGAATTTTTGGGGTTAGGTCAATCCATTCGCGATATATGGCAGTTTGAATCCAAGAAATGGTTGAGAAAGCAAAAAACTTTTCGTAATTCTGCTGCTCCAAACGCTTAACCAGAATGGCCTAGGGAAAAAATACACATACCTTTGTAATCGGGCGAGTTTCTACTTTCAGATGCAATAGGAATTTTTGGGTTAGGTCAATCCGTTCGCGAGATATGGGAGTTTGAAGCTAAGAATTGGTTAAGAAGACAACAAATATTTCGCACTTCTGCTGCTCCAAACGCTTAACCAGAATGGCCTAGGGAAGAAATACACATACCGTTGTAATCGGGCAAGTTTCTACTTTCAGACCCAACAGGAATTTTTGGGTTAGGTCAATCCGTTCGCGAGATATGGGAGTTTGAAGCCAAGAAATGGTTGAGAAGGCAAACAATTTTTCGCTATTCTGCTGCTCCAAACGCTTAACCAGAATGGCCTAGGGAAAAAATACACATACCGTTGTAATCGGGCGAGTTTCTTCTTTCAGATGCAACAAGAATTTTTGGGTTAGGTCAATCCGTTCTCGAGATATGGGAGTTTGAAGCTAAGAAATGGTAAAGGAGACAACAAATTTTTCGCAATACTGCTGCTCCAAACGCTTAACCAGAATGGCCTATGGAAAAAATACACATACCGTTGTAATCGGGCGAGTTTCTTGTTTCAGATGCAACAAGAATTTTTGGGTTAGGTCAATCCGTTCGCGAGATATGGGTGTTTGAAGCTAAGAACTGGTAAAGAAGGCAAAAAATTTTTCGCAATTCTGCTGCTCCAAACGCTTAACCAGAATGGCCTAGGGAAGAAATACACATACCGTTGTAATCGGGCGAGTTTCTACTTTCAGACCCAACAGGAATTTTTGGGTTAGGTCAATCCGTTCGCGAGATATGGGAGTTTGAAGCCAAGAAATGGTTGAGAAGGCAAACAATTTTTCGCTATTCTGCTGCTCCAAACGCTTAACCAGAATGGCCTAGGGAAAAAATACACATACCGTTGTAATCGGGCGAGTTTCTTCTTTCAGATGCAACAAGAATTTTTGGGTTAGGTCAATCCGTTCTCGAGATATGGGAGTTTGAAGCTAAGAAATGGTAAAGGAGACAACAAATTTTTCGCACTACTGCTGCTCCAAACGCTTAACCAGAATGGCCTAATGAAAAAATACACATACCGTTGTAATCGGGCGAGTTTCTACTTTCAGACGCAACAGGAATTATTGGGTTAGGTCAATCCGTTCGCGAGATATGGGAGTTTGAAGCCAAGAAATGGTTATGAAGACAACAAATTTTTCGCACTTCTGCTGCTCAAACGCTTAATCAGAATGGCCTAGGGAAAAAATACACATACCGTTGTAATCGGGCGAGTTTCTACTTTCAGACGCAACAGGAATGTTTGGGTTAGGTCAATCCGTTCGCGAGATATGGGACTTTCAAGCTAAGAAATGGTTGACAAGACAATAAATTTATCGCAATTCTGCTGCTCCAAACGCTTAACCAGAATGGCCTATGGAAAAAATACACATACCGTTGTAATCGGGCGAGTTTCTTGTTTCAGATGCAACAAGAATTTTTGGGTTAGGTCAATCCGTTCGCGAGATATGGGTGTTTGAAGCTAAGAACTGGTAAAGAAGGCAAAAAATTTTTCGCAATTCTGCTGCTCCAAACGCTTAACCAGAATGGCCTAGGGAAGAAATACACATACCGTTGTAATCGGGCGAGTTTCTACTTTCAGACCCAACAGGAATTTTTGGGTTAGGTCAATCCGTTCGCGAGATATGGGAGTTTGAAGCCAAGAAATGGTTGAGAAGGCAAACAATTTTTCGCTATTCTGCTGCTCCAAACGCTTAACCAGAATGGCCTAGGGAAAAAATACACATACCGTTGTAATCGGGCGAGTTTCTTCTTTCAGATGCAACAAGAATTTTTGGGTTAGGTCAATCCGTTCTCGAGATATGGGAGTTTGAAGCTAAGAAATGGTAAAGGAGACAACAAATTTTTCGCACTACTGCTGCTCCAAACGCTTAACCAGAATGGCCTAATGAAAAAATACACATACCGTTGTAATCGGGCGAGTTTCTACTTTCAGACGCAACAGGAATTATTGGGTTAGGTCAATCCGTTCGCGAGATATGGGAGTTTGAAGCCAAGAAATGGTTATGAAGACAACAAATTTTTCGCACTTCTGCTGCTCAAACGCTTAATCAGAATGGCCTAGGGAAAAAATACACATACCGTTGTAATCGGGCGAGTTTCTACTTTCAGACGCAACAGGAATGTTTGGGTTAGGTCAATCCGTTCGCGAGATATGGGACTTTCAAGCTAAGAAATGGTTGACAAGACAATAAATTTATCGCAATTCTGCTGCTCCAATCGCTTAACCAGAATGGCCTAAGGGAAAAATACACGTACCGTTGTAATCGGGCGAGTTTCTACTTTCAGATGCAACAAGAATTTTTGGGTTAGGTCAATCCGTTCGCGAGATATGGGAGTTTGAAGTAAGAACTGGTAAAGAAGACAACAAATTTTTCGCACTACTGCTGCTCCAAACGCTTAACCAGTGTGGCCTAGGGAAAAAATACACATACCGTTGTAATCGGGCGAGTTTCTACTTTCAGTCGCAACAGGAATTTTTGGGTTAAGTCAATCCGTTCGCGAGATATGGGAGTTTGAAGCCAAGAAATGGTTGAGAAGGCAAAAAATTTTTCGCAATTCTGCTGCTCCACACGCTTAACCAGAATGGCCTAGGGAAAAAATACACATAACGTTGTAATCGGGCGAATTTCTACTTTCAGATGCAACAGGAATTTTTGGGTTAGGTCAATCCGTTCGCGAGATATGGGAGTTTGAAGCCAAGTAATGGTTGAGAAGGCAAAAAATTTTTCGCAATTCTGCTGCTCCAAACGCTTAACCAGAATTGCCTAGGGAAAAAATACACATACCGCTGTAATCGGGCGAGTTTCTACTTTCAGACGCAGCAGGAATTTTTGGGTTAGGTCAATCCGTTCGCGAGATATGGGAGTTTGAAGCCAAGAAATGGTTGAGAAGGCAAACAATTTTTCGCTATTCTGCTGCTCCAAACGCTTAACCAGAATGGCCTATGGAAAAAATACACATACCGTTGTAATCGGGCGAGTTTCTTGTTTCAGATGCAACAAGAATTTTTGGGTTAGGTCAATCCGTTCGCGAGATATGGGAGTTTGAAGTAAGAACTGGTAAAGAAGACAACAAATTTTTCGCACTACTGCTGCTCCAAACGCTTAACCAGTGTGGCCTAGGGAAAAAATTACACATACCGTTGTAATCGGGCGAGTTTCTACTTTCAGATGCAACAGGAATTTTTGGGTTAGGTCAATCCGTTCGCGAGATATGGGACTTTCAAGCTAAGAAATGGTTGACAAGACAATAAATTTTTCGCAATTCTGCTGCTCCAATCGCTTAACCAGAATGGCCTAAGGGAAAAATACACGTACCGTTGTAATCGGGCGAGTTTCTACTTTCAGATGCAATAGGAATTTTTGGGGTTAGGTCAATCCATTCGCGAGATATGGCAGTTTGAATCCACGAAATGGTTGAGAAAGCAAAAAACTTTTCGTAATTCTGCTGCTCCAAACGCTTAACCAGAATGGCCTAGGGAAAAAATACACATACCTTTGTAATCGGGCGAGTTTCTAATTTCAGATGCAATAGGAATTTTTGGGTTAGGTCAATCCGTTCGCGAGATATGGGAGTTTGAAGCTAAGAATTGGTTAAGAAGACAACAAATATTTCGCACTTCTGCTGCTCCAAACGCTTAACCAGAATGGCCTAGGGAAGAAATACACATACCGTTGTAATCGGGCAAGTTTCTACTTTCAGACCCAACAGGAATTTTTGGGTTAGGTCAATCCGTTCGCGAGATATGGGAGTTTGAAGCCAAGAAATGGTTGAGAAGGCAAACAATTTTTCGCTATTCTGCTGCTCCAAACGCTTAACCAGAATGGCCTAGGGAAAAAATACACATACCGTTGTAATCGGGCGAGTTTCTTCTTTCAGATGCAACAAGAATTTTTGGGTTAGGTCAATCCGTTCGCGAGATATGGGAACTTGAAGCTAAGAAATGGTTATAAAGACAACAAATTTTTCGCACTTATGCTGCTCCAAACGCTTAACCAGAATGGCCTAGGGAAAAAATACACATACCGTTGTACTCGGGCGAGTTTCAACTTTCAGACGCATCAGGAATTTTTGGGTTAGGTCAATCCGTTCGCGAGATATGGGAGTTTGAAGCCAAGAAATGATTGGGAAGGCAAAAAATTTTTCGCAATTCTGCTGCTCCAAACGCTTAACCAGAATTGCCTAGGGAAAGAATACACATACCGCTGTAATCGGGCGAGTTCCTACTTTCAGATGCAATAGGAATTTTTGGGTTAGGTCAATCCGTTCGCGAGATATGGGAGTTTGAAGCCAAGAAATGGTTGAGAAGGCAAAAATTTTTCGCAATTCTGCTGCTCCAATCGCTTAACCAGAATTGCCTATGGAAAAAATACACATACCGCTGTAATCGGGCGAGTTTCTACTTTCAGATGCAATAGGAATTTTTGGGTTAGGTCAATCCGTTCGCGAGATATGGGAGTTTGAAGCTAAGAAATTGTTATGAAGACAACAAATTTTTCGCACTTCTGCTGCTCCAAACGCTTAACCAGAATGGCCTAGGGAAAAAATACACACACCGTTGTAATCGGGCGAGTTTCTACTTTCAGATGCAACAGGAATTTTTGGGTTAGGTCAATACGTTCGCGAGATATGGGACTTTCAAGCTAAGAAATGGTTGACAAGACAATAAATTTTTCGCAATTCTGCTGTTCCAATCGCTTAACCAGAATGGCCTAAGGGAAAAAATACACATACCGTTGTAATCGGGCGAGTTTCTACTTTCAGATGCAACAGGAATTTTTGGGTTAGGTCAATACGTTCGCGAGATATGGGACTTACAAGCTAAGAAATGGTTGACAAGACAATAAATTTTTCGCACTTCTGCTGTTCCAATCGCTTAACCAGAATGGCCTAAGGGAAAAATGCACGTACCGTTGTAATCGGGCGAGTTTCTACTTTCAGATGCAATAGGAATTTTTGGGTTAGGTCAATCCGTTCGCGAGATATGGGAGTTTGAAGCTAAGAAATGGTTAAGAAGACAACAAATTTTTCGCACTTATGCTGCACCAAACGCTTAACCAGAATGGCCTAGGGAAAAAATACACATACCGTTGTAATCGGGCGAGTTTCTACTTTCAGATGCAACAGGAATTTTTGGGTTAGGTCAATCCGTTCGCGAGATATGGGAGTTTGAAGCTAAGAAATGGTAAAGAAGACAACAAATTTTTCGCACTACTGCTGCTCCAAACGCTTAACCAGAATGGCCTAGGGAAAAAATACACATACCGTTGTAATCGGGCGAGTTTCTACTTTCAGATGCAACAGGAATATTTGGGTTAGGTCAATCCATTCGCGAGATATGGGAGTTTGAAGCCAAGAAATGGTTGAGAAGGCAAAACATTTTTCGCAATTCTGCTGCTCCAAACGCTTAACCAGAATGGCCTAGGGAAAAAATACACATACCGTTGTAATCGGGCGAGTTTCTACTTTCAGACGCAACAGGAATTTTTGGGTTAGGTCAATCCGTTCGCGAGATATGGGAGTTTGAAGCCAAGAAATGGTTATGAAGACAACAAATTTTTCGCACTTCTGCTGCTCCAAACGCTTAATCAGAATGGCCTAGCGAAAAAATACACATACCGTTGTAATCGGGCGAGTTTCTACTTTCAGACGCAACAGGAATTTTTGGGTTAGGTCAATCCGTTCGCGAGATATGGGACTTTCAAGCTAAGAAATGGTTGACAAGACAATAAATTTTTCGCAATTCTGCTGCTCCAAACGCTTAACCAGAATGGCCTAGGGAAAAAATACACATACCTTTGTAATCGGGCGAGTTTCTACTTTCAGATGCAATAGGAATTTTTGGGGTTAGGTCAATACGTTCGCGAGATATGGGAGTTTGAAGCCAAGAAATGGTTGAGAAGGCAAAACATTTTTCGCAATTCTGCTGCTCCAAACGCTTAACCAGAATGGCCTAGGGAAAAAATACACATACCGTTGTAATCGGGCGAGTTTCTACTTTCAGACGCAACAGGAATTTTTGGGTTAGGTCAATCCGTTCGCGAGATATGGGAGTTTGAAGCCAAGAAATGGTTATGAAGACAACAAATTTTTCGCACTTCTGCTGCTCCAAACGCTTAATCAGAATGGCCTAGCGAAAAAATACACATACCGTTGTAATCGGGCGAGTTTCTACTTTCAGACGCAACAGGAATTTTTGGGTTAGGTCAATCCGTTCGCGAGATATGGGACTTTCAAGCTAAGAAATGGTTGACAAGACAATAAATTTTTCGCAATTCTGCTGCTCCAATCGCTTAACCAGAATGGCCTAAGGGAAAAATACACGTACCGTTGTAATCGGGCGAGTTTCTACTTTCAGATGCAATAGGAATTTTTGGGGTTAGGTCAATCCATTCGCGAGATATGGCAGTTTGAATCCAAGAAATGGTTGAGAAAGCAAAAAACTTTTCGTAATTCTGCTGCTCCAAACGCTTAACCAGAATGGCCTAGGGAAAAAATACACATACCTTTGTAATCGGGCGAGTTTCTACTTTCAGATGCAATAGGAATTTTTGGGTTAGGTCAATCCGTTCGCGAGATATGGGAGTTTGAAGCTAAGAATTGGTTAAGAAGACAACAAATATTTCGCACTTCTGCTGCTCCAAACGCTTAACCAGAATGGCCTAGGGAAGAAATACACATACCGTTGTAATCGGGCAAGTTTCTACTTTCAGACCCAACAGGAATTTTTGGGTTAGGTCAATCCGTTCGCGAGATATGGGAGTTTGAAGCCAAGAAATGGTTGAGAAGGCAAACAATTTTTCGCTATTCTGCTGCTCCAAACGCTTAACCAGAATGGCCTAGGGAAAAAATACACATACCGTTGTAATCGGGCGAGTTTCTTCTTTCAGATGCAACAAGAATTTTTGGGTTAGGTCAATCCGTTCTCGAGATATGGGAGTTTGAAGCTAAGAAATGGTAAAGGAGACAACAAATTTTTCGCAATACTGCTGCTCCAAACGCTTAACCAGAATGGCCTATGGAAAAAATACACATACCGTTGTAATCGGGCGAGTTTCTTGTTTCAGATGCAACAAGAATTTTTGGGTTAGGTCAATCCGTTCGCGAGATATGGGTGTTTGAAGCTAAGAACTGGTAAAGAAGGCAAAAAATTTTTCGCAATTCTGCTGCTCCAAACGCTTAACCAGAATGGCCTAGGGAAGAAATACACATACCGTTGTAATCGGGCGAGTTTCTACTTTCAGACCCAACAGGAATTTTTGGGTTAGGTCAATCCGTTCGCGAGATATGGGAGTTTGAAGCCAAGAAATGGTTGAGAAGGCAAACAATTTTTCGCTATTCTGCTGCTCCAAACGCTTAACCAGAATGGCCTAGGGAAAAAATACACATACCGTTGTAATCGGGCGAGTTTCTTCTTTCAGATGCAACAAGAATTTTTGGGTTAGGTCAATCCGTTCTCGAGATATGGGAGTTTGAAGCTAAGAAATGGTAAAGGAGACAACAAATTTTTCGCACTACTGCTGCTCCAAACGCTTAACCAGAATGGCCTAATGAAAAAATACACATACCGTTGTAATCGGGCGAGTTTCTACTTTCAGACGCAACAGGAATTATTGGGTTAGGTCAATCCGTTCGCGAGATATGGGAGTTTGAAGCCAAGAAATGGTTATGAAGACAACAAATTTTTCGCACTTCTGCTGCTCAAACGCTTAATCAGAATGGCCTAGGGAAAAAATACACATACCGTTGTAATCGGGCGAGTTTCTACTTTCAGACGCAACAGGAATGTTTGGGTTAGGTCAATCCGTTCGCGAGATATGGGACTTTCAAGCTAAGAAATGGTTGACAAGACAATAAATTTTTCGCAATTCTGCTGCTCCAATCGCTTAACCAGAATGGCCTAAGGGAAAAATACACGTACCGTTGTAATCGGGCGAGTTTCTACTTTCAGATGCAACAAGAATTTTTGGGTTAGGTCAATCCGTTCGCGAGATATGGGAGTTTGAAGTAAGAACTGGTAAAGAAGACAACAAATTTTTCGCACTACTGCTGCTCCAAACGCTTAACCAGTGTGGCCTAGGGAAAAAATACACATACCGTTGTAATCGGGCGAGTTTCTACTTTCAGTCGCAACAGGAATTTTTGGGTTAAGTCAATCCGTTCGCGAGATATGGGAGTTTGAAGCCAAGAAATGGTTGAGAAGGCAAAAAATTTTTCGCAGTTCTGCTGCTCCACACGCTTAACCAGAATGGCCTAGGGAAAAAATACACATAACGTTGTAATCGGGCGAATTTCTACTTTCAGATGCAACAGGAATTTTTGGGTTAGGTCAATCCGTTCGCGAGATATGGGAGTTTGAAGCCAAGTAATGGTTGAGAAGGCAAAAAATTTTTCGCAATTCTGCTGCTCCAAACGCTTAACCAGAATTGCCTAGGGAAAAAATACACATACCGCTGTAATCGGGCGAGTTTCTACTTTCAGACGCAGCAGGAATTTTTGGGTTAGGTCAATCCGTTCGCGAGATATGGGAGTTTGAAGCCAAGAAATGGTTGAGAAGGCAAACAATTTTTCGCTATTCTGCTGCTCCAAACGCTTAACCAGAATGGCCTATGGAAAAAATACACATACCGTTGTAATCGGGCGAGTTTCTTGTTTCAGATGCAACAAGAATTTTTGGGTTAGGTCAATCCGTTCGCGAGATATGGGAGTTTGAAGTAAGAACTGGTAAAGAAGACAACAAATTTTTCGCACTACTGCTGCTCCAAACGCTTAACCAGTGTGGCCTAGGGAAAAAATACACATACCGTTGTAATCGGGCGAGTTTCTACTTTCAGATGCAACAGGAATTTTTGGGTTAGGTCAATCCGTTCGCGAGATATGGGACTTTCAAGCTAAGAAATGGTTGACAAGACAATAAATTTTTCGCAATTCTGCTGCTCCAATCGCTTAACCAGAATGGCCTAAGGGAAAAATACACGTACCGTTGTAATCGGGCGAGTTTCTACTTTCAGATGCAATAGGAATTTTTGGGGTTAGGTCAATCCATTCGCGAGATATGGCAGTTTGAATCCAAGAAATGGTTGAGAAAGCAAAAAACTTTTCGTAATTCTGCTGCTCCAAACGCTTAACCAGAATGGCCTAGGGAAAAAATACACATACCTTTGTAATCGGGCGAGTTTCTACTTTCAGATGCAATAGGAATTTTTGGGTTAGGTCAATCCGTTCGCGAGATATGGGAGTTTGAAGCTAAGAATTGGTTAAGGAGACAACAAATATTTCGCACTTCTGCTGCTCCAAACGCTTAACCAGAATGGCCTAGGGAAGAAATACACATACCGTTGTAATCGGGCAAGTTTCTACTTTCAGACCCAACAGGAATTTTTGGGTTAGGTCAATCCGTTCGCGAGATATGGGAGTTTGAAGCCAAGAAATGGTTGAGAAGGCAAACAATTTTTCGCTATTCTGCTGCTCCAAACGCTTAACCAGTATGGCCTAGGGAAAAAATACACATACCGTTGTAATCGGGCGAGTTTCTTCTTTCAGATGCAACAAGAATTTTTGGGTTAGGTCAATCCGTTCTCGAGATATGGGAGTTTGAAGCTAAGAAATGGTAAAGGAGACAACAAATTTTTCGCAATACTGCTGCTCCAAACGCTTAACCAGAATGGCCTATGGAAAAAATACACATACCGTTGTAATCGGGCGAGTTTCTTGTTTCAGATGCAACAAGAATTTTTGGGTTAGGTCAATCCGTTCGCGAGATATGGGTGTTTGAAGCTAAGAACTGGTAAAGAAGGCAAAAAATTTTTCGCAATTCTGCTGCTCCAAACGCTTAACCAGAATGGCCTAGGGAAGAAATACACATACCGTTGTAATCGGGCGAGTTTCTACTTTCAGACCCAACAGGAATTTTTGGGTTAGGTCAATCCGTTCGCGAGATATGGGAGTTTGAAGCCAAGAAATGGTTGAGAAGGCAAACAATTTTTCGCTATTCTGCTGCTCCAAACGCTTAACCAGAATGGCCTAGGGAAAAAATACACATACCGTTGTAATCGGGCGAGTTTCTTCTTTCAGATGCAACAAGAATTTTTGGGTTAGGTCAATCCGTTCTCGAGATATGGGAGTTTGAAGCTAAGAAATGGTAAAGGAGACAACAAATTTTTCGCACTACTGCTGCTCCAAACGCTTAACCAGAATGGCCTAATGAAAAAATACACATACCGTTGTAATCGGGCGAGTTTCTACTTTCAGACGCAACAGGAATTATTGGGTTAGGTCAATCCGTTCGCGAGATATGGGAGTTTGAAGCCAAGAAATGGTTATGAAGACAACAAATTTTTCGCACTTCTGCTGCTCAAACGCTTAATCAGAATGGCCTAGGGAAAAAATACACATACCGTTGTAATCGGACGAGTTTCTACTTTCAGACGCAACAGGAATGTTTGGGTTAGGTCAATCCGTTCGCGAGATATGGGACTTTCAAGCTAAGAAATGGTTGACAAGACAATAAATTTTTCGCAATTCTGCTGCTCCAATCGCTTAACCAGAATGGCCTAAGGGAAAAATACACGTACCGTTGTAATCGGGCGAGTTTCTACTTTCAGATGCAACAAGAATTTTTGGGTTAGGTCAATCCGTTCGCGAGATATGGGAGTTTGAAGTAAGAACTGGTAAAGAAGACAACAAATTTTTCGCACTACTGCTGCTCCAAACGCTTAACCAGTGTGGCCTAGGGAAAAAATACACATACCGTTGTAATCGGGCGAGTTTCTACTTTCAGTCGCAACAGGAATTTTTGGGTTAAGTCAATCCGTTCGCGAGATATGGGAGTTTGAAGCCAAGAAATGGTTGAGAAGGCAAAAAATTTTTCGCAATTCTGCTGCTCCACACGCTTAACCAGAATGGCCTAGGGAAAAAATACACATAACGTTGTAATCGGGCGAATTTCTACTTTCAGATGCAACAGGAATTTTTGGGTTAGGTCAATCCGTTCGCGAGATATGGGAGTTTGAAGCCAAGTAATGGTTGAGAAGGCAAAAAATTTTTCGCAATTCTGCTGCTCCAAACGCTTAACCAGAATTGCCTAGGGAAAAAATACACATACCGCTGTAATCGGGCGAGTTTCTACTTTCAGACGCAGCAGGAATTTTTGGGTTAGGTCAATCCGTTCGCGAGATATGGGAGTTTGAAGCCAAGAAATGGTTGAGAAGGCAAACAATTTTTCGCTATTCTGCTGCTCCAAACGCTTAACCAGAATGGCCTATGGAAAAAATACACATACCGTTGTAATCGGGCGAGTTTCTTGTTTCAGATGCAACAAGAATTTTTGGGTTAGGTCAATCCGTTCGCGAGATATGGGAGTTTGAAGTAAGAACTGGTAAAGAAGACAACAAATTTTTCGCACTACTGCTGCTCCAAACGCTTAACCAGTGTGGCCTAGGGAAAAAATACACATACCGTTGTAATCGGGCGAGTTTCTACTTTCAGATGCAACAGGAATTTTTGGGTTAGGTCAATCCGTTCGCGAGATATGGGAGTTTGAATCTAAGAAATGATTGAGAAGACAACACATTTTTCGCACCTCTGCTGCTCCTAATGCTTAACCAGAATGGCCTAGGGAAAAAATACACATATCGTTGTAATCGGGCGAGTTTCTACTTTCAGACGCAGCAGGAACTTCCGGGTTTGGTCAATCCGTTCGCGAGATATGGGAGTTTGAAGCTAAGAAATGGTTGAGAAGACAACAAATTTTTCGCACTTCTGCTGCTCCAAACGCTTAACCAGAATGGCCTAGGGAAAAAATACGCATATCGTTGTAATCGGGCGAGTTTCTACTTTCAGACGCAGCAGGAACTTCTGGGTTTGGTCAATCCGTTCGCGAGATATGGGAGTTTGAAGCTAAGAAATGGTTGAGAAGACAACAAATTTTTCGCACTTCTGCTGCTCCTAACGCTTAATCAGAATGGCCTAGGGAAAAAATACACATACCGTTGTAATCGGGCGAGTTTCTACTTTCAGACGCAACAGGAATTTTTGGGTTAGGTCAATCCGTTCGCGAGATATGGGAGTTTGAAGCCAAGAAATGGTTGAGAAGACAACAAATTTTTCGCACTTCTGCTGCTCCAAACGCTTAACCAGAATGGCCTAGGGAAAAAATACACATATCGTTGTAATCGGGCGAGTTTCTACTTTCAGACGCAGCAGGAACTTCTGGGTTTGGTCAATCCGTTCGCGAGATATGGGAGTTTGAAGCTAAGAAATGGTTATGAAGACAACAACTTTTTCGCACTTCTGCTGCTCCTAACGCTTAATCAGAATGGCCTAGGGAAAAAATACACATACCTTTGTAATCGGGCGAGTTTCTAATTTCAGACGCAACAGGAATTTTTGGGTTAGGTCAATCCGTTCGCGAGATATGGGAGTTTGAAGCCAAGAAATGGTTGAGAAGACAACAAATTTTTCGCACTTCTGCTGCTCCTAACGCTTAATCAGAATGGCCTAGGGAAAAAATACACATACCGTTGTAATCGGGCGAGTTTCTACTTTCAGACGCAGCAGGAACTTCTGGGTTTGGTCAATCCGTTCGCGAGATATGGGAGTTTGAAGCTAAGAAATGATTGAGAAGACAACACATTTTTCGCACCTCTGCTGCTCCTAATGCTTAACCAGAATGGCCTAGGGAAAAAATACACATATCGTTGTAATCGGGCGAGTTTCTACTTTCAGACGCAGCAGGAACTTCTGGGTTTGGTCAATCCGTTCGCGAGATATGGGAGTTTGAAGCTAAGAAATGGTTGAGAAGACAACAAATTTTTCGCACTTCTGCTGCTCCAAACGCTTAACCAGAATGGCCTAGGGAAAACATACGCATATCGTTGTAATCGGGCGAGTTGCTACTTTCAGACGCAGCAGGAACTTCTGGGTTTGGTCAATCCGTTCGCGAGATATGGGAGTTTGAAGCTAAGAAATGGTTGAGAAGACAACAAATTTTTCGCACCTCTGCTGCTCCTAACGCTTAACCAGAATGGCCTAGGGAAAAAATACACATACCGTTGTAATCGGGCGAGTTTCTACTTTCAGATGCAACAGGAATTTTTGGGTTAGGTCAATCCGTTCGCGAGATATGGGAGTTTGAATCTAAGAAATGATTGAGAAGACAACAAATTTTTCGCACCTCTGCTGCTCCTAACGCTTAACCAGAATGGCCTAGGGAAAAAATACACATATCGTTGTAATCGGGCGAGTTTCTACTTTCAGACGCAGCAGGAACTTCTGGGTTTGGTCAATCCGTTCGCGAGATATGGGAGTTTGAAACTAAGAAATGATTGAGAAGACAACAAATTTTTCGCACTTCTGCTGCTCCAAACGCTTAACCAGAATGGCCTAGGGAAAAGATACGCATATCGTTGTAATCGGGCGAGTTTCTACTTTCAGACGCAGAAGGAACTTCTGGGTTTGGTCAATCCGTTCGCGAGATATGGAAGTTTGAAGCTAAGAAATGGTTGAGAAGACAACAAATTTTTCGCACTCCTGCTGCTCCTAACGCTTAACCAGAATGGCCTAGGGAAAAAATACACATACCGTTGTAATCGGGCGAGTTTCTACTTTCAGACGCAACAGGAATTTTTGGGTTAGGTCAATCCGTTCGCGAGATATGGGACTTTCAAGCTAAGAAATGGTTGACAAGAATAAATTTTTCGCAATTCTGCTGCTCCAATCGCTTAACCAGAATGGCCTAAGGGAAAAATACACGTACCGTTGTAATCGGGCGAGTTTCTACTTTCAGATGCAATAGGAATTTTTGGGTTAGGTCAATCCATTCGCGAGATATGGCAGTTTGAATCCAAGAAATGGTTGAGAAAGCAAAAAACTTTTCGTAATTCTGCTGCTCCAAACGCTTAACCAGAATGGCCTAGGGAAAAAATACACATACCTTTGTAATCGGGCGAGTTTCTACTTTCAGATGCAATAGGAATTTTTGGGTTAGGTCAATCCGTTCGCGAGACATGGGAGTTTGAAGCTAAGAATTGGTTAAGAAGACAACAAATATTTCGCACTTCTGCTGCTCCAAACACTTAACCAGAATGGCCTAGGGAAAAAATACACATATCGTTGTAATCGGGCGAGTTTCTAATTTCAGACGCAGCAGGAACTTCTGGGTTTGGTCAATCCGTTCGCGAGATATGGGAGTTTGAAGCTAAGAAATGGTTATGAAGACAACAACTTTTTCGCACTTCTGCTGCTCCTAACGCTTAACCAGAATGGCCTAGGGAAAAAATACACATATCGTTGTAATCGGGCGAGTTTCTAATTTCAGACGCAGCAGGAACTTCTGGGTTTGGTCAATCCGTTCGCGAGATATGGGAGTTTGAAGCTAAGAAATGGTTATGAAGACAACAACTTTTTCGCACTTCTGCTGCTCCTAACGCTTAATCAGAATGGCCTAGGGAAAAAATACACATACCGTTGTAATCGGGCGAGTTTCTACTTTCAGACGCAGCAGGAACTTCTGGGTTTGGTCAATCCGTTCGCGAGATATGGGAGTTTGAAGCTAAGAAATGGTTGAGAAGACAACAACTTTTTCGCACTTCTGCTGCTCCTAACGCTTAACCAGAAGGGCCTAGGGAAAAAATACACATACCGTTGTAATCGGGCGAGTTTCTACTTTCAGATGCAACAGGAATTTTTGGGTTAGGTCAATCCGTTCCCGAGATATGGGAGTTTGAAGCTAAGAAATGTTTGAGAAGACAACAAATTTTTCGCACTTCTGCTGCTCCAATCGCTTAACCAGAATGGCCTAAGGGAAAAATACACGTACCGTTGTAATCGGGCGAGTTTCTACTTTCAGATGCAACAGGAATTTTTGGGTTAGGTCAATCCGTTCGCGAGATATGGGAGTTTGAAGCTAAGAAATGGTTGAGAAGACAACAACTTTTTCGCACTTCTGCTGCTCCTAACGCTTAACCAGAAGGGCCTAGGGAAAAAATACACATACCGTTGTAATCGGGCGAGTTTCTACTTTCAGATGCAACAGGAATTTTTGGGTTAGGTCAATCCGTTCCCGAGATATGGGAGTTTGATGCTAAGAAATGATTGAGAAGACAACAAATTTTTCGCACTTCTGCTGCTCCTAACGCTTAACCAGAATGGCCTAGGGAAAAAATACACATATCGTTGTAATCGGACGAGTTTCTACTTTCAGACGCAGAAGGAACTTCTGGGTATGGCCAATCCGTTCGCGAGATATGGGAGTTTGAAGCTAAGAAATGGTTGAGAAGACAACAAATTTTTCGCACTTCTGCTGCTCCTAACGCTTAACCAGAATGGCCTAGGCAAAAAAAATACACATACCGCTGTAATCGGGCGAGTTTCTACTTTCAGATGCAATAGGAATTTTTGGGTTAGGTCAATCCGTTCGCGAGATATGGGAGTTTGAAGCCAAGAAATGGTTGAGAAGGCAAAACATTTTTCGCAATTCTGCTGGTCCAAACGCTTAACCAGAATGGCCTAGGGAAAAAATACGCATATCGTTGTAATCGGGTGAGTTTCTACTTTCAGACGCAGCAGGAACTTCTGGGTTTGATCAATCCGTTCGCGAGATATGGGAGTTTGAAGCCAAGAAATGGTTGAGAAGGCAAAAAATTTTTCGCAATTCTGCTGCTTCTAACGCTTAACCAGAATGGCCTAGGGAAAAAATACACATATCGTTGTAATCGGGCGAGTTTCTACTTTCAGACGCAGTAGGAACTTCTGGGTTTGGTCAATCCGTTCGCGAGATATGGGAGTTTGAAGCTAAGAAATGGTTGAGAAGACAACAACTTTTTCGCACTTCTGCTGCTCCTAACGCTTAACCAGAAGGGCCTAGGGAAAAAATACACATACCGTTGTAATCGGGCGAGTTTCTACTTTCAGATGCAACAGGAATTTTTGGGTTAGGTCAATCCGTTCGCGAGATATGGGAGTTTGAAGCCAAGAAGTGGTTGAGAAGGCAAAAAATTTTTCGCACTTCTGCTGCTCCAATCGCTTAACCAGAATGGCCTAAGGGAAAAATACACGTACCGTTGTAATCGGGCGAGTTTCTACTTTCAGATGCAATAGGAATTTTTGGGTTAGGTCAATCCGTTCGCGAGATATGGGAGTTTGAAGCCAAGAAATGGTTGAGAAGGCAAAACATTTTTCGCAATTCTGCTGCTCCAAACGCTTAACCAGAATGGCCTAGGGAAAAAATACGCATATCGTTGTAATCGGGTGAGTTTCTACTTTCAGACGCAGCAGGAACTTCTGGGTTTGGTCAATCCGTTCGCGAGATATGGGAGTTTGAAGCCAAGAAATGGTTGAGAAGGCAAAAAGTTTTTCGCAATTCTGCTGCTCCAAACGCTTAACCAGAATGGCCTAGGGAAGAAATACACATACCGTTGTAATCGGGCGAGTTTCTACTTTCAGACCCAACAGGAAGTTTTGGGTTAGGTCAATCCGTTCGCGAGATATGGGAGTTTGAAGCCAAGAAATGGTTGAGAAGGCAAACAATTTTTCGCTATTCTGCTGCTCCAAACGCTCAACCAGAATGGCCTAGGGAAAAAATACACATACCGTTGTAATCGGGCGTGTTTCTTCTTTCAGATGCAACAAGAATTTTTGGGTTAGGTCAATCCGTTCGCGAGATATGGGAGTTTGAAGCTAAGAAATGGTAAAGAAGACAACAAATTTTTCGCACTACTGCTGCTCCAAACGCTTAACCAGAATGGCCTAGGGAAAAAATACACATACCGTTGTAATCGGGCGAGTTTCTACTTTCAGACGCAACAGGAATTTTTGGGTTAGGTCAATCCGTTCGCTAGATATGGGAGTTTGAAGCCAAGAAATGGTTGAGAAGGCAAAAAATTTTTCGCAATTCTGCTGCTCCACACGCTTAACCAGAATGGGCTACGGAAAAAATACACATACCGTTGTAATCGGACGAGTTTCTACTTTCAGATGCAACAGGAATTTTTGGGTTAGGTCAATCCGTTCGCGAGATATGGGAGTTTGAAGCCAAGAAATGGTTGAGAAGGCAAAAAATTTTTCGCAATTCTGCTGCTCCTAACGCTTAACCAGAATGGCCTAGGGAAAAAATACACATATCGTTGTAATCGGGCGAGTTTCTACTTTCAGACGCAGCAGGAACTTCTGGGTTTGGTCAATCCGTTCGCGAGATATGGGAGTTTGAAGCTAAGAAATGGTTGAGAAGACAACAACTTTTTCGCACTTCTGCTGCTCCTAACGCTTAACCAGATGGGCCTAGGGAAAAAATACACATACCGTTTTAATCGGGCGAGTTTCTACTTTCAGATGCAACAGGAATTTTTGGGTTAGGTCAATCCGTTCCCGAGATATGGGAGTTTGAAGCTAAGAAATGTTTGAGAAGACAACAAATTTTTCGCACTTCTGCTGCTCCAATCGCTTAACCAGAATGGCCTAAGGGAAAAAATAAACATACCGTTGTAATCGGACGAGTTTCTACTTTCAGATGCAACAGGAATTTTTGGGTTAGGTCAATCCGTTCGCGAGATATGGGAGTTTGAAGCCAAGAAATGGTTGAGAAGGCAAAAAATTTTTCGCAATTCTGCTGCTCCTAACGCTTAACCAGAATTGCCTAGGGAAAAAATACACATACCGCTGTAATCGGGCTAGTTTCTACTTTCAGATGCAATAGGAATTTTTGGGATAGGTCAATCCGTTCGCGAGATATGGGAGTTTGAAGCCAAGAAATGGTTGAGAAGGCAAAACATTTTTCGCAATTCTGCTGCTCCAAACGCTTAACCAGAATGGCCTAGGGAAAAAATACGCATATCGTTGTAATCGGGTGAGTTTCTACTTTCAGACGCAGCAGGAACTTCTGGGTTTGATCAATCCGTTCGCGAGATATGGGAGTTTGAAGCCAAGAAATGGTTGAGAAGGCAAAAAATTTTTCGCAATTCTGCTGCTCCTAACGCTTAACCAGAATGGCCTAGGGAAAAAATACACATATCGTTGTAATCGGGCGAGTTTCTACTTTCAGACGCAGCAGGAACTTCTGGGTTTGGTCAATCCGTTCGCGAGATATGGGAGTTTGAAGCTAAGAAATGGTTGAGAAGACAACAACTTTTTCGCACTTCTGCTTCTCCTAACGCTTAACCAGAAGGGCCTAGGGAAAAAATACACATACCGTTGTAATCGGGCGAATTTCTGCTTTCAGATGCAACAGGAATTTTTGGGTTAGGTCAATCCGTTCCCGAGATATGGGAGTTTGAAGCTAAGAAATGTTTGAGAAGACAACAAATTTTTCGCACTTCTGCTGCTCCAATCGCTTAACCAGAATGGCCTAAGGGAAAAATACACGTACCGTTGTAATCGGGCGAGTTTCTACTTTCAGATGCAATAAGAATTTTTGGGTTAGGTCAATCCGTTCGCGAGATATGGGAATTTGAAGCCAAGAAATGGTTGAGAAGGCAAAACATTTTTCGCAATTCTGCTGCTTCTAACGCTTAACCAGAATGGCCTAGGGAAAAAATACACATACCGTTGTAATCGGGCGAGTTTCTACTTTCAGATGCAACAGGAATTTTTGTGTTAGGTCAATGCGTTCGCGAGATATGGGAGTTTGAAGCTAAGAAATGATTGAGAAGACAACAAATTTTTCGCACTTCTGCAGCTCCTAACGCTTAACCAGAATGGCCTAGGGAAAAAATGCACATACCGTTGTAATCGGGCGAGTTTCTACTTTCAGATGCAACAGGAATTTTTGTGTTAGGTCAATCCGTTCCCGAGATATGGGAGTTTGAAGCTAAGAAATGATTGAGAAGACAACAAATTTTTCGCACTTCTGCTGCTCCTAACGCTTAATCAGAATGTCCTAGGGAAAAACTACACATACCGTTGTAATCGGGCGAGTTTCTACTTTCAGACGCAGCAGGAACTTCTGGGTTTGGTCAATCCGTTCGCGAGATATGGGAGTTTGAAGCTAAGAAATGGTTGAGAAGGCAAAAAGTTTTTCGCAATTCTGCTGCTCCAAACGCTTAACCAGAATGGCCTAGGGAAAAAATACGCATATCGTTGTAATCGGGTGAGTTTCTACTTTCAGACGCAGCAGGAACTTCTGGGTTTGGTCAATCCGTTCGCGAGATATGGGAGTTTGAAGCCAAGAAATGGTTGAGAAGGCAAAAAGTTTTTCGCAATTCTGCTGCTCCAAACGCTTAACCAGAATGGCCTAGGGAAGAAATACACATACCGTTGTAATCGGGCGAGTTTCTACTTTCAGACCCAACTGGAATTTTTGGGTTATGTCAATCCGTTCGCGAGATATGGGAGTTTGAAGCCAAGAAATGGTTGAGAAGGCAAACAATTTTTCGCACTTCTGCTGCTCCTAACGCTTAATCAGAATGGCCTAGGGAAAAACTACACATACCGTTGTAATCGGGCGAGTTTCTACTTTCAGACGCAGCAGGAACTTCTGGGTTTGGTCAATCCGTTCGCGAGATATGGGAGTTTGAAGCTAAGAAATGGTTGACAAGGCAAAAAGTTTTTCGCAATTCTGCTGCTCCAAACGCTTAACCAGATTGGCCTAGGGAAAAAATACGCATATCGTTGTAATCGGGTGAGTTTCTACTTTCAGACGCAGCAGGAACTTCTGGGTTTGGTCAATCCGTTCGCGAGATATGGGAGTTTGAAGCTAAGAAATGGTTGAGAAGACAACAACTTTTTCGCACTTCTGCTGCTCCTAACGCTTAACCAGAAGGGCCTAGGGAAAAAATACACATACCGTTGTAATCGGGCGAATTTCTGCTTTCAGATGCAACAGGAATTTTTGGGTTAGGTCAATCCGTTCCCGAGATATGGGAGTTTGAAGCTGAGAAATGTTTGAGAAGACAACAAATTTTTCGCACTTCTGCTGCTCCAATCGCTTAACCAGAATGGCCTAAGGGAAAAATACACGTACCGTTGTAATCGGGCGAGTTTCTACTTTCAGATGCAATAAGAATTTTTGGGTTAGGTCAATCCGTTCGCGAGATATGGGAGTTTGAAGCCAAGAAATGGTTGAGAAGGCAAAACATTTTTCGCAATTCTGCTGCTTCTAACGCTTAACCAGAATGGCCTAGGGAAAAAATACACATACCGTTGTAATCGGGCGAGTTTCTACTTTCAGATGCAACAGGAATTTTTGTGTTAGGTCAATGCGTTCGCGAGATATGGGAGTTTGAAGCTAAGAAATGATTGAGAAGACAACAAATTTTTCGCACTTCTGCAGCTCCTAACGCTTAACCAGAATGGCCTAGGGAAAAAATGCACATACCGTTGTAATCGGGCGAGTTTCTACTTTCAGATGCAACAGGAATTTTTGTGTTAGGTCAATCCGTTCCCGAGATATGGGAGTTTGAAGCTAAGAAATGATTGAGAAGACAACAAATTTTTCGCACTTCTGCTGCTCCTAACGCTTAATCAGAATGTCCTAGGGAAAAACTACACATACCGTTGTAATCGGGCGAGTTTCTACTTTCAGACGCAGCAGGAACTTCTGGGTTTGGTCAATCCGTTCGCGAGATATGGGAGTTTGAAGCTAAGAAATGGTTGAGAAGGCAAAAAGTTTTTCGCAATTCTGCTGCTCCAAACGCTTAACCAGAATGGCCTAGGGAAAAAATACGCATATCGTTGTAATCGGGTGAGTTTCTACATTCAGACGCAGCAGGAACTTCTGGGTTTGGTCAATCCGTTCGCGAGATATGGGAGTTTGAAGCCAAGAAATGGTTGAGAAGGCAAAAAGTTTTTCGCAATTCTGCTGCTCCAAACGCTTAACCAGAATGGCCTAGGGAAGAAATACACATACCGTTGTAATCGGGCGAGTTTCTACTTTCAGACCCAACTGGAATTTTTGGGTTATGTCAATCCGTTCGCGAGATATGGGAGTTTGAAGCCAAGAAATGGTTGAGAAGGCAAACAATTTTCGCACTTCTGCTGCTCCTAACGCTTAATCAGAATGGCCTAGGGAAAAACTACACATACCGTTGTAATCGGGCGAGTTTCTACTTTCAGACGCAGCAGGAACTTCTGGGTTTGGTCAATCCGTTCGCGAGATATGGGAGTTTGAAGCTAAGAAATGGTTGACAAGGCAAAAAGTTTTTCGCAATTCTGCTGCTCCAAACGCTTAACCAGATTGGCCTAGGGAAAAAATACGCATATCGTTGTAATCGGGTGAGTTTCTACTTTCAGACGCAGCAGGAACTTCTGGGTTTGGTCAATCCGTTCGCGAGATATGGGAGTTTGAAGCTAAGAAATGGTTGAGAAGACAACAACTTTTTCGCACTTCTGCTGCTCCTAACGCTTAACCAGAAGGGCCTAGGGAAAAAATACACATACCGTTGTAATCGGGCGAATTTCTGCTTTCAGATGCAACAGGAATTTTTGGGTTAGGTCAATCCGTTCCCGAGATATGGGAGTTTGAAGCTAAGAAATGTTTGAGAAGACAACAAATTTTTCGCACTTCTGCTGCTCCAATCGCTTAACCAGAATGGCCTAAGGGAAAAATACACGTACCGTTGTAATCGGGCGAGTTTCTACTTTCAGATGCAATAAGAATTTTTGGGTTAGGTCAATCCGTTCGCGAGATATGGGAATTTGAAGCCAAGAAATGGTTGAGAAGGCAAAACATTTTTCGCAATTCTGCTGCTTCTAACGCTTAACCAGAATGGCCTAGGGAAAAAATACACATACCGTTGTAATCGGGCGAGTTTCTACTTTCAGATGCAACAGGAATTTTTGTGTTAGGTCAATGCGTTCGCGAGATATGGGAGTTTGAAGCTAAGAAATGATTGAGAAGACAACAAATTTTTCGCACTTCTGCAGCTCCTAACGCTTAACCAGAATGGCCTAGGGAAAAAATGCACATACCGTTGTAATCGGGCGAGTTTCTACTTTCAGATGCAACAGGAATTTTTGTGTTAGGTCAATCCGTTCCCGAGATATGGGAGTTTGAAGCTAAGAAATGATTGAGAAGACAACAAATTTTTCGCACTTCTGCTGCTCCTAACGCTTAATCAGAATGTCCTAGGGAAAAACTACACATACCGTTGTAATCGGGCGAGTTTCTACTTTCAGACGCAGCAGGAACTTCTGGGTTTGGTCAATCCGTTCGCGAGATATGGGAGTTTGAAGCTAAGAAATGGTTGAGAAGGCAAAAAGTTTTTCGCAATTCTGCTGCTCCAAACGCTTAACCAGAATGGCCTAGGGAAAAAATACGCATATCGTTGTAATCGGGTGAGTTTCTACTTTCAGACGCAGCAGGAACTTCTGGGTTTGGTCAATCCGTTCGCGAGATATGGGAGTTTGAAGCCAAGAAATGGTTGAGAAGGCAAAAAGTTTTTCGCAATTCTGCTGCTCCAAACGCTTAACCAGAATGGCCTAGGGAAGAAATACACATACCGTTGTAATCGGGCGAGTTTCTACTTTCAGACCCAACTGGAATTTTTGGGTTATGTCAATCCGTTCGCGAGATATGGGAGTTTGAAGCCAAGAAATGGTTGAGAAGGCAAACAATTTTTCGCACTTCTGCTGCTCCTAACGCTTAATCAGAATGGCCTAGGGAAAAACTACACATACCGTTGTAATCGGGCGAGTTTCTACTTTCAGACGCAGCAGGAACTTCTGGGTTTGGTCAATCCGTTCGCGAGATATGGGAGTTTGAAGCTAAGAAATGGTTGACAAGGCAAAAAGTTTTTCGCAATTCTGCTGCTCCAAACGCTTAACCAGATTGGCCTAGGGAAAAAATACGCATATCGTTGTAATCGGGTGAGTTTCTACTTTCAGACGCAGCAGGAACTTCTGGGTTTGGTCAATCCGTTCGCGAGATATGGGAGTTTGAAGCTAAGAAATGGTTGAGAAGACAACAACTTTTTCGCACTTCTGCTGCTCCTAACGCTTAACCAGAAGGGCCTAGGGAAAAAATACACATACCGTTGTAATCGGGCGAATTTCTGCTTTCAGATGCAACAGGAATTTTTGGGTTAGGTCAATCCGTTCCCGAGATATGGGAGTTTGAAGCTGAGAAATGTTTGAGAAGACAACAAATTTTTCGCACTTCTGCTGCTCCAATCGCTTAACCAGAATGGCCTAAGGGAAAAATACACGTACCGTTGTAATCGGGCGAGTTTCTACTTTCAGATGCAATAAGAATTTTTGGGTTAGGTCAATCCGTTCGCGAGATATGGGAGTTTGAAGCCAAGAAATGGTTGAGAAGGCAAAACATTTTTCGCAATTCTGCTGCTTCTAACGCTTAACCAGAATGGCCTAGGGAAAAAATACACATACCGTTGTAATCGGGCGAGTTTCTACTTTCAGATGCAACAGGAATTTTTGTGTTAGGTCAATGCGTTCGCGAGATATGGGAGTTTGAAGCTAAGAAATGATTGAGAAGACAACAAATTTTTCGCACTTCTGCAGCTCCTAACGCTTAAACCAGAATGGCCTAGGGAAAAAATGCACATACCGTTGTAATCGGGCGAGTTTCTACTTTCAGATGCAACAGGAATTTTTGTGTTAGGTCAATCCGTTCCCGAGATATGGGAGTTTGAAGCTAAGAAATGATTGAGAAGACAACAAATTTTTCGCACTTCTGCTGCTCCTAACGCTTAATCAGAATGTCCTAGGGAAAAACTACACATACCGTTGTAATCGGGCGAGTTTCTACTTTCAGACGCAGCAGGAACTTCTGGGTTTGGTCAATCCGTTCGCGAGATATGGGAGTTTGAAGCTAAGAAATGGTTGAGAAGGCAAAAAGTTTTTCGCAATTCTGCTGCTCCAAACGCTTAACCAGAATGGCCTAGGGAAAAAATACGCATATCGTTGTAATCGGGTGAGTTTCTACATTCAGACGCAGCAGGAACTTCTGGGTTTGGTCAATCCGTTCGCGAGATATGGGAGTTTGAAGCCAAGAAATGGTTGAGAAGGCAAAAAGTTTTTCGCAATTCTGCTGCTCCAAACGCTTAACCAGAATGGCCTAGGGAAGAAATACACATACCGTTGTAATCGGGCGAGTTTCTACTTTCAGACCCAACTGGAATTTTTGGGTTATGTCAATCCGTTCGCGAGATATGGGAGTTTGAAGCCAAGAAATGGTTGAGAAGGCAAACAATTTTTCGCACTTCTGCTGCTCCTAACGCTTAATCAGAATGGCCTAGGGAAAAACTACACATACCGTTGTAATCGGGCGAGTTTCTACTTTCAGACGCAGCAGGAACTTCTGGGTTTGGTCAATCCGTTCGCGAGATATGGGAGTTTGAAGCTAAGAAATGGTTGACAAGGCAAAAAGTTTTTCGCAATTCTGCTGCTCCAAACGCTTAACCAGATTGGCCTAGGGAAAAAATACGCATATCGTTGTAATCGGGTGAGTTTCTACTTTCAGACGCAGCAGGAACTTCTGGGTTTGGTCAATCCGTTCGCGAGATATGGGAGTTTGAAGCTAAGAAATGGTTGAGAAGACAACAACTTTTTCGCACTTCTGCTGCTCCTAACGCTTAACCAGAAGGGCCTAGGGAAAAAATACACATACCGTTGTAATCGGGCGAATTTCTGCTTTCAGATGCAACAGGAATTTTTGGGTTAGGTCAATCCGTTCCCGAGATATGGGAGTTTGAAGCTGAGAAATGTTTGAGAAGACAACAAATTTTTCGCACTTCTGCTGCTCCAATCGCTTAACCAGAATGGCCTAAGGGAAAAATACACGTACCGTTGTAATCGGGCGAGTTTCTACTTTCAGATGCAATAAGAATTTTTGGGTTAGGTCAATCCGTTCGCGAGATATGGGAGTTTGAAGCCAAGAAATGGTTGAGAAGGCAAAACATTTTTCGCAATTCTGCTGCTTCTAACGCTTAACCAGAATGGCCTAGGGAAAAAATACACATACCGTTGTAATCGGGCGAGTTTCTACTATCAGATGCAACAGGAATTTTTGTGTTAGGTCAATGCGTTCGCGAGATATGGGAGTTTGAAGCTAAGAAATGATTGAGAAGACAACAAATTTTTCGCACTTCTGCAGCTCCTAACGCTTAACCAGAATGGCCTAGGGAAAAAATGCACATACCGTTGTAATCGGGCGAGTTTCTACTTTCAGATGCAACAGGAATTTTTGTGTTAGGTCAATCCGTTCCCGAGATATGGGAGTTTGAAGCTAAGAAATTATTGAGAAGACAACAAATTTTTCGCACTTCTGCTGCTCCTAACGCTTAATCAGAATGGCCTAGGGAAAAACTACACATACCGTTGTAATCGGGCGAGTTTCTACTTTCAGACGCAGCAGGAACTTCTGGGTTTGGTCAATCCGTTCGCGAGATATGGGAGTTTGAAGCTAAGAAATGGTTGAGAAGGCAAAAAGTTTTTCGCAATTCTGCTGCTCCAAACGCTTAACCAGAATGGCCTAGGGAAAAAATACGCATATCGTTGTAATCGGGTGAGTTTCTACTTTCAGACGCAGCAGGAACTTCTGGGTTTGGTCAATCCGTTCGCGAGATATGGGAGTTTGAAGCCAAGAAATGGTTGAGAAGGCAAAAAGTTTTTCGCAATTCTGCTGCTCCAAACGCTTAACCAGAATGGCCTAGGGAAGAAATACACATACCGTTGTAATCGGGCGAGTTTCTACTTTCAGACCCAACAGGAATTTTTGGGTTATGTCAATCCGTTCGCGAGATATGGGAGTTTGAAGCCAAGAAATGGTTGAGAAGGCAAACAATTTTTCGCTATTCTGCTGCTCCAAACGCTTAACCAGAATGGCCTGGGGAAAAAATACACATACCGTTGTAATCGGGCGAGTTTCTACTTTCAGACGCAACAGGAATTTTTGGGTTAGGTCAATCCGTTCGCGAGATATGGGAGTTTGAAGCCAAGAAATGGTTGAGAAGGCAAAAAATTTTTCGCAATTCTGCTGCTCCACACGCTTAACCAGAATGGGCTAGGGAAAAAATACACATACCGTTGTAATCGGACGAGTTTCTACTTTCAGATGCAACAGGAATTTTTGGGTTAGGTCGATCCGTTCGCGAGATATGGGAGTTTGAAGCCAAGAAATGGTTGAGAAGGCAAAAAATTTTTCGCAATTCTGCTGCTCCTAACGCTTAACCAGAATTGCCTAGGGAAAAAATACACATACCGTTGTAATCGGGCGAGTTTCTACTTTCAGATGCAACAGGAATTTTTGTGTTAGGTCAATGCGTTCGCGAGATATGGGAGTTTGAAGCTAAGAAATGATTGAGAAGACAACAAATTTTTCGCACTTCTGCAGCTCCTAACGCTTAACCAGAATGGCCTAGGGAAAAAATGCACATACCGTTGTAATCGGGCGAGTTTCTACTTTCAGATGCAACAGGAATTTTTGTGTTAGGTCAATCCGTTCCCGAGATATGGGAGTTTGAAGCTAAGAAATGATTGAGAAGACAACAAATTTTTCGCACTTCTGCTGCTCCTAACGCTTAATCAGAATGTCCTAGGGAAAAACTACACATACCGTTGTAATCGGGCGAGTTTCTACTTTCAGACGCAGCAGGAACTTCTGGGTTTGGTCAATCCGTTCGCGAGATATGGGAGTTTGAAGCTAAGAAATGGTTGAGAAGGCAAAAAGTTTTTCGCAATTCTGCTGCTCCAAACGCTTAACCAGAATGGCCTAGGGAAAAAATACGCATATCGTTGTAATCGGGTGAGTTTCTACTTTCAGACGCAGCAGGAACTTCTGGGTTTGGTCAATCCGTTCGCGAGATATGGGAGTTTGAAGCCAAGAAATGGTTGAGAAGGCAAAAAGTTTTTCGCAATTCTGCTGCTCCAAACGCTTAACCAGAATGGCCTAGGGAAGAAATACACATACCGTTGTAATCGGGCGAGTTTCTACTTTCAGACCCAACTGGAATTTTTGGGTTATGTCAATCCGTTCGCGAGATATGGGAGTTTGAAGCCAAGAAATGGTTGAGAAGGCAAACAATTTTTCGCACTTCTGCTGCTCCTAACGCTTAATCAGAATGGCCTAGGGAAAAACTACACATACCGTTGTAATCGGGCGAGTTTCTACTTTCAGACGCAGCAGGAACTTCTGGGTTTGGTCAATCCGTTCGCGAGATATGGGAGTTTGAAGCTAAGAAATGGTTGACAAGGCAAAAAGTTTTTCGCAATTCTGCTGCTCCAAACGCTTAACCAGATTGGCCTAGGGAAAAAATACGCATATCGTTGTAATCGGGTGAGTTTCTACTTTCAGACGCAGCAGGAACTTCTGGGTTTGGTCAATCCGTTCGCGAGATATGGGAGTTTGAAGCTAAGAAATGGTTGAGAAGACAACAACTTTTTCGCACTTCTGCTGCTCCTAACGCTTAACCAGAAGGGCCTAGGGAAAAAATACACATACCGTTGTAATCGGGCGAATTTCTGCTTTCAGATGCAACAGGAATTTTTGGGTTAGGTCAATCCGTTCCCGAGATATGGGAGTTTGAAGCTGAGAAATGTTTGAGAAGACAACAAATTTTTCGCACTTCTGCTGCTCCAATCGCTTAACCAGAATGGCCTAAGGGAAAAATACACGTACCGTTGTAATCGGGCGAGTTTCTACTTTCAGATGCAATAAGAATTTTTGGGTTAGGTCAATCCGTTCGCGAGATATGGGAGTTTGAAGCCAAGAAATGGTTGAGAAGGCAAAACATTTTTCGCAATTCTGCTGCTTCTAACGCTTAACCAGAATGGCCTAGGGAAAAAATACACATACCGTTGTAATCGGGCGAGTTTCTACTTTCAGATGCAACAGGAATTTTTGTGTTAGGTCAATGCGTTCGCGAGATATGGGAGTTTGAAGCTAAGAAATGATTGAGAAGACAACAAATTTTTCGCACTTCTGCAGCTCCTAACGCTTAACCAGAATGGCCTAGGGAAAAAATGCACATACCCTTGTAATCGGGCAAGTTTCTACTTTCAGATGCAACAGGAATTTTTGTGTTAGGTCAATCCGTTCCCGAGATATGGGAGTTTGAAGCTAAGAAATTATTGAGAAGACAACAAATTTTTCGCACTTCTGCTGCTCCTAACGCTTAATCAGAATGGCCTAGGGAAAAACTACACATACCGTTGTAATCGGGCGAGTTTCTACTTTCAGACGCAGCAGGAACTTCTGGGTTTGGTCAATCCGTTCGCGAGATATGGGAGTTTGAAGCTAAGAAATGGTTGAGAAGGCAAAAAGTTTTTCGCAATTCTGCTGCTCCAAACGCTTAACCAGAATGGCCTAGGGAAAAAATACGCATATCGTTGTAATCGGGTGAGTTTCTACTTTCAGACGCAGCAGGAACTTCTGGGTTTGGTCAATCCGTTCGCGAGATATGGGAGTTTGAAGCCAAGAAATGGTTGAGAAGGCAAAAAGTTTTTCGCAATTCTGCTGCTCCAAACGCTTAACCAGAATGGCCTAGGGAAGAAATACACATACCGTTGTAATCGGGCGAGTTTCTACTTTCAGACCCAACAGGAATTTTTGGGTTATGTCAATCCGTTCGCGAGATATGGGAGTTTGAAGCCAAGAAATGGTTGAGAAGGCAAACAATTTTTCGCTATTCTGCTGCTCCAAACGCTTAACCAGAATGGCCTGGGGAAAAAATACACATACCGTTGTAATCGGGCGAGTTTCTACTTTCAGACGCAACAGGAATTTTTGGGTTAGGTCAATCCGTTCGCGAGATATGGGAGTTTGAAGCCAAGAAATGGTTGAGAAGGCAAAAAATTTTTCGCAATTCTGCTGCTCCACACGCTTAACCAGAATGGGCTAGGGAAAAAATACACATACCGTTGTAATCGGACGAGTTTCTACTTTCAGATGCAACAGGAATTTTTGGGTTAGGTCGATCCGTTCGCGAGATATGGGAGTTTGAAGCCAAGAAATGGTTGAGAAGGCAAAAAATTTTTCGCAATTCTGCTGCTCCTAACGCTTAACCAGAATTGCCTAGGGAAAAAATACACATACCGTTGTAATCGGGCGAGTTTCTACTTTCAGATGCAACAGGAATTTTTGTGTTAGGTCAATGCGTTCGCGAGATATGGGAGTTTGAAGCTAAGAAATGATTGAGAAGACAACAAATTTTTCGCACTTCTGCAGCTCCTAACGCTTAACCAGAATGGCCTAGGGAAAAAATGCACATACCGTTGTAATCGGGCGAGTTTCTACTTTCAGATGCAACAGGAATTTTTGTGTTAGGTCAATCCGTTCCCGAGATATGGGAGTTTGAAGCTAAGAAATGATTGAGAAGACAACAAATTTTTCGCACTTCTGCTGCTCCTAACGCTTAATCAGAATGTCCTAGGGAAAAACTACACATACCGTTGTAATCGGGCGAGTTTCTACTTTCAGACGCAGCAGGAACTTCTGGGTTTGGTCAATCCGTTCGCGAGATATGGGAGTTTGAAGCTAAGAAATGGTTGAGAAGGCAAAAAGTTTTTCGCAATTCTGCTGCTCCAAACGCTTAACCAGAATGGCCTAGGGAAAAAATACGCATATCGTTGTAATCGGGTGAGTTTCTACTTTCAGACGCAGCAGGAACTTCTGGGTTTGGTCAATCCGTTCGCGAGATATGGGAGTTTGAAGCCAAGAAATGGTTGAGAAGGCAAAAAGTTTTTCGCAATTCTGCTGCTCCAAACGCTTAACCAGAATGGCCTAGGGAAGAAATACACATACCGTTGTAATCGGGCGAGTTTCTACTTTCAGACCCAACAGGAATTTTTGGGTTATGTCAATCCGTTCGCGAGATATGGGAGTTTGAAGCCAAGAAATGGTTGAGAAGGCAAACAATTTTTCGCTATTCTGCTGCTCCAAACGCTTAACCAGAATGGCCTAGGGAAAAAATACACATACCGTTGTAATCGGGCGAGTTTCTACTTTCAGACGCAACAGGAATTTTTGGGTTAGGTCAATCCGTTCGCGAGATATGGGAGTTTGAAGCCAAGAAATGGTTGAGAAGGCAAAAAATTTTTCGCAATTCTGCTGCTCCACACGCTTAACCAGAATGGGCTAGGGAAAAAATACACATACCGTTGTAATCGGACGAGTTTCTACTTTCAGATGCAACAGGAATTTTTGGGTTAGGTCAATCCGTTCGCGAGATATGGGAGTTTGAAGCCAAGAAATGGTTGAGAAGGCAAAAAATTTTTCGCAATTCTGCTGCTCCTAACGCTTAACCAGAATTGCCTAGGGAAAAAATACACATACCGTTGTAATCGGAAGAGTTTCTACTTTCAGATGCAACAGGAATTTTTGTGTTAGGTCAATGCGTTCGCGAGATATGGGAGTTTGAAGCCAAGAAATGGTTGAGAAGGCAAAACATTTTTCGCAATTCTGCTGCTCCAATCGCTTAACCAGAATGGCCTAAGGGAAAAATACACGTACCGTTGTAATCGGGCGAGTTTCTACTTTCAGATGCAATAAGAATTTTTGGGTTAGGTCAATCCGTTCGCGAGATATGGGAGTTTGAAGCCAAGAAATGGTTGAGAAGGCAAAACATTTTTCGCAATTCTGCTGCTTCTAACGCTTAACCAGAATGGCCTAGGGAAAAAATACACATACCGTTGTAATCGGGCGAGTTTCTACTTTCAGATGCAACAGGAATTTTTGTGTTAGGTCAATGCGTTCGCGAGATATGGGAGTTTGAAGCTAAGAAATGATTGAGAAGACAACAAATTTTTCGCACTTCTGCAGCTCCTAACGCTTAACCAGAATGGCCTAGGGAAAAAATGCACATACCGTTGTAATCGGGCGAGTTTCTACTTTCAGATGCAACAGGAATTTTTGTGTTAGGTCAATCCGTTCCCGAGATATGGGAGTTTGAAGCTAAGAAATGATTGAGAAGACAACAAATTTTTCGCACTTCTGCTGCTCCTAACGCTTAATCAGAATGGCCTAGGGAAAAACTACACATACCGTTGTAATCGGGCGAGTTTCTACTTTCAGACGCAGCAGGAACTTCTGGGTTTGGTCAATCCGTTCGCGAGATATGGGAGTTTGAAGCCAAGAAATGGTTGAGAAGGCAAAAAGTTTTTCGCAATTCTGCTGCTCCAAACGCTTAACCAGAATGGCCTAGGGAAGAAATACACATACCGTTGTAATCGGGCGTGTTTCTACTTTCAGACCCAACAGGAATTTTTGGGTTATGTCAATCCGTTCGCGAGATATGGGAGTTTGAAGCCAAGAAATGGTTGAGAAGGCAAACAATTTTTCGCTATTCTGCTGCTCCAAACGCTTATCCAGAATGGCCTAGGGAAAAAATACACATACCGTTGTAATCGGGCGTGTTTCTTCTTTCAGATGCAACAAGAATTTTTGGGTTAGGTCAATCCGTTCGCGAGATATGGGAGTTTGAAGCTAAGAAATGGTAAAGAAGACAACAAATTTTTCGCACTACTGCTGCTCCAAACGCTTAACCAGAATGGCCTAGGGAAAAAATACACATACCGTTGTAATCGGGCGAGTTTCTACTTTCAGACGCAACAGGAATTTTTGGGTTAGGTCAATCCGTTCGCGAGATATGGGAGTTTGAAGCCAAGAAATGGTTGAGAAGGCAAAAAATTTTTCGCAATTCTGCTGCTCCACACGCTTAACCAGAATGGGCTAGGGAAAAAATACACATACCGCTGTAATCGGGCGAGTTTCTACTTTCAGATGCAATAGGAATTTTTGGGTTAGGTCAATCCGTTCGCGAGATATGGGAGTTTGAAGCCAAGAAATGGTTGAGAAGGCAAAAAATTTTTCGCAATTCTGCTGCTCCTAACGCTTATCCAGAATGGCCTAGGGAAAAAATACACATATCGTTGTAATCGGGCGAGTTTCTACTTTCAGACGCAGCAGGAACTTCTGGGTTTGGTCAATCCGTTCGCGAGATATGGGAGTTTGAAGCCAAGAAATGGTTGAGAAGGCAAAAAATTTTTCGCAATTCTGCTGCTCCTAACGCTTAACCAGAATGGCCTAGGGAAAAAATACACATATCGTTGTAATCGGGCGAGTTTCTACTTTCAGACGCAGCAGGAACTTCTGGGTTTGGTCAATCCGTTCGCGAGATATGGGAGTTTGAAGCTAAGAAATGGTTGAGAAGACAACAACTTTCTCGCACTTCTGCTGCTCCTAACGCTTAACCAGAATGGCCTAGGGAAAAAATACACATACCGCTGTAATCGGGCGAGTTTCTACTTTCAGATGCAATAGGAATTTTTGGGTTAGGTCAATCCGTTCGCGAGATATGGGAGTTTGAAGCCAAGAAATGGTTGAGAAGGCAAAACATTTTTCGCAATTCTGCTGGTCCAAACGCTTAACCAGAATGGCCTAGGGAAAAAATACGCATATCGTTGTAATCGGGTGAGTTTCTACTTTCAGACGCAGCAGGAACTTCTGGGTTTGATCAATCCGTTCGCGAGATATGGGAGTTTGAAGCCAAGAAATGGTTGAGAAGGCAAAAAATTTTTCGCAATTCTGCTGCTCCTAACGCTTAACCAGAATGGCCTAGGGAAAAAATACACATACCGTTGTAATCGGGCGTGTTTCTTCTTTCAGATGCAACAAGAATTTTTGGGTTAGGTCAATCCGTTCGCGAGATATGGGAGTTTGAAGCTAAGAAATGGTAAAGAAGACAACAAATTTTTCGCACTACTGCTGCTCCAAACGCTTAACCAGAATGGCCTAGGGAAAAAATACACATACCGTTGTAATCGGGCGAGTTTCTACATTCAGACGCAACAGGAATTTTTGGGTTAGGTCAATCCGTTCGCGAGATATGGGAGTTTGAAGCCAAGAAATGGTTGAGAAGGCAAAAAATTTTTCGCAATTCTGCTGCTCCACACGCTTAACCAGAATGGGCTAGGGAAAAAATACACATACCGTTGTAATTGGACGAGTTTCTACTTTCAGATGCAACAGGAATTTTTGGGTTAGGTCAATCCGTTCGCGAGATATGGGAGTTTGAAGCCAAGAAATGGTTGAGAAGGCAAAAAATTTTTCGCAATTCTGCTGCTCCTAACGCTTAACCAGAATTGCCTAGGGAAAAAATACACACACCGCTGTAATCGGGCGACTTTCTACTTTCAGATGCAATAGGAATTTTTGGGTTAGGTCAATCCGTTCGCGAGATATGGGAGTTTGAAGCCAAGAAATGGTTGAGAAGGCAAAACATTTTTCGCAATTCTGCTGCTCCAAACGCTTAAACAGAACGGCCTAGGGAAAAAATACGCATATCGTTGTAATCGGGTGAGTTTCTACTTTCAGACGCAGCAGGAACATCTGGGTTTGATCAATCCGTTCGCGAGATATGGGAGTTTGAAGCCAAGAAATGGTTGAGAAGGCAAAAAATTTTTCGCAATTCTGCTGCTCCTAACGCTTAACCAGAATGGCCTAGGGAAAAAATACACATATCGTTGTAATCGGGCGAGTTTCTACTTTCAGACGCAGCAGGAACTTCTGGGTTTGGTCAATCCGTTCGCGAGATATGGGAGTTTGAAGGTAAAAAATGGTTGAGAAGACAACAACTTTTTCGCACTTCTGCTGCTCCTAACGCTTAACCAGATGGGCCTAGGGAAAAAATACACATACCGTTTTAATCGGGCGAGTTTCTACTTTCAGATGCAACAAGAATTTTTGGGTTAGGTCAATCCGTTCGCGAGATATGGGAGTTTGAAGCTAAGAAATGGTAAAGAAGACAACAAATTTTTCGCACTACTGTTGCTCCAAACGCTTAACCAGAATGGCCTAGGGAAAAAATACACATACCGCTGTAATCGGGCGAGTTTCTACTTTCAGATGCAATAGGAATTTTTGGGTTAGGTCAATCCGTTCGCGAGATATGGGAGTTTGAAGCCAAGAAATGGTTGAGAAGGCAAAACATTTTTCGCAATTCTGCTGCTCCAAACGCTTAACCAGAACGGCCTAGGGAAAAAATACGCATATCGTTGTAATCGGGTGAGTTTCTACTTTCAGACGCAGCAGGAACATCTGGGTTTGATCAATCCGTTCGCGAGATATGGGAGTTTGAAGCCAAGAAATGGTTGAGAAGGCAAAAAATTTTTCGCAATTCTGCTGCTCCTAACGCTTAACCAGAATGGCCTAGGGAAAAAATACACATATCGTTGTAATCGGGCGAGTTTCTACTTTCAGACGCAGCAGGAACTTCTGGGTTTGGTCAATCCGTTCGCGAGATATGGGAGTTTGAAGCTAAGAAATGGTTGAGAAGACAACAACTTTTTCGCACTTCTGCTTCTCCTAACGCTTAACCAGATGGGCCTAGGGAAAAAATACACATACCGTTTTAATCGGGCGAGTTTCTACTTTCAGATGCAACAGGAATTTTTGGGTTAGGTCAATCCGTTCGCGAGATATGGGAGTTTGAAGCCAAGAAATGGTTGAGAAGGCAAAAAATTTTTCGCAATTCTGCTGCTCCTAACGCTTAACCAGAATTGCCTAGGGAAAAAATACACATACCGCTGTAATCGGGCGTGTTTCTACTTTCAGATGCAATAGGAATTTTTGGGTTAGGTCAATCCGTTCGCGAGATATGGGAGTTTGAATCCAAGAAATGGTTGAGAAGGCAAAACATTTTTCGCAATTCTGCTGCTCCAAACGCTTAACCAGAATGGCCTAGGGAAAAAATACGCATATCGTTGTAATCGGGTGAGTTTCTACTTTCAGACGCAGCAGGAACTTCTGGGTTTGATCAATCCGTTCGCGAGATATGGGAGTTTGAAGCCAAGAAATGGTTGAGAAGGCAAAAAATTTTTCGCAATTCTGCTGCTCCTAACGCTTAACCAGAATGGCCTAGGGAAAAAATACACATATCGTTGTAATCGGGCGAGTTTCTACTTTCAGACGCAGCAGGAACTTCTGGGTTTGGTCAATCCGTTCGCGAGATATGGGAGTTTGAAGCTAAGAAATGGTTGAGAAGACAACAACTTTTTCGCACTTCTGCTGCTCCTAACGCTTAACCAGAAGGGCCTAGGGAAAAAATACACATACCGTTGTAATCGGGCGAGTTTCTGCTTTCAGATGCAACAGGAATTTTTGGGTTAGGTCAATCCGTTCCTGAGATATGGGAGTTTGAAGCTAAGAATTGTTTGAGAAGACAAAAAATTTTTCGCACTTCTGCTGCTCCAATCGCTTAACCAGAATGGCCTAAGGGAAAAATACACGTACCGTTGTAATCGGGCGAGTTTCTACTTTCAGATGCAATAAGAATTTTTGGGTTAGGTCAATCCGTTCGCGAGATATGGGAGTTTGAAGCCAAGAAATGGTTGAGAAGGCAAAACATTTTTCGCAATTCTGCTGCTTCTAACGCTTAACCAGAATGGCCTAGGGAAAAAATACACATACCGTTGTAATCGGGCGAGTTTCTACTTTCAGATGCAACAGGAATTTTTGTGGTTAGGTCAATGCGTTCGCGAGATATGGGAGTTTGAAGCTAAGAAATGATTGAGAAGACAACAAATTTTTCGCACTTCTGCAGCTCCTAACGCTTAACCAGAATGGCCTAGGGAAAAAATGCACATACCGTTGTAATCGGGCGAGTTTCTACTTTCAGATGCAACAGGAATTTTTGTGTTAGGTCAATCCGTTCGCGAGATATGGGAGTTTGAAGCTAAGAAATGATTGAGAAGACAACAAATTTTTCGCACTTCTGCTGCTCCTAACGCTTAATCAGAATGGCCTAGGGAAAAACTACACATACCGTTGTAATCGGGCGAGTTTCTACTTTCAGACGCAACAGGAATTTTTGGGTTAGGTCAATCCGTTCGCGAGATATGGGAGTTTGAAGCCAAGAAATGGTTGAGAAGGCAAAAAATTTTTCGCAATTCTGCTGCTCCACACGCTTAAGCAGAATGGGCTAGGGAAAAAATACACATACCGTTGTAATCGGACGAGTTTCTACTTTCAGATGCAACAGGAATTTTTGGGTTAGGTCAATCCGTTCCCGAGATATGGGAGTTTGAAGCCAAGAAATGGTTGAGAAGGCAAAAAATTTTTCGCAATTCTGCTGCTCCTAACGCTTAACCAGAATTGCCTAGGGAAAAAATACACATACCGCTGTAATCGGGCGAGTTTCTACTTTCAGATGCAATAGGAATTTTTGGGTTAGGTCAATCCGTTCGCGAGATATGGGAGTTTGAAGCCAAGAAATGGTTGAGAAGGCAAAACATTTTTCGCAATTCTGCTGCTCCAAACGCTTAACCAGAATGGCCTAGGGAAAAAATACGCATATCGTTGTAATCGGGTGAGTTTCTACTTTCAGACGCAGCAGGAACTTCTGGGTTTGATCAATCCGTTCGCGAGATATGGGAGTTTGAAGTCAAGACGTGGTTGAGAAGGCAAAAAATTTTTCGCAATTCTGCTGCTCCAAGCGCTTAACCAGAATGGCCTAGGGAAGAAATACACATACCGTTGTAATCGGGCGAGTTTCTACTTTCAGAACCAACAGGAATTTTTGGGTTAGGTCAATCCGTTCGCGAGATATGGGAGTTTGAAGCCAAGAAATGGTTGAGAAGGCAAACAATTTTTCGCTATTCTGCTGCTCCAAACGCTTAACCAGAATGGCCTAGGGAAAAAATACACATACCGTTGTAATCGGGCGAGTTTCTACTTTCAGACGCAACAGGAATTTTTGGGTTAGGTCAATCCGTTCCCGAGATATGGGAGTTTGAAGCCAAGAAATGGTTGAGAAGGCAAAAAATTTTTCGCAATTCTGCTGCTCCAAACGCTTAACCAGATTTGCCTAGGGTAAAAATACACATACCCCTGTAATCGGGCGAGTTTCTGCTTTCAGATGCAATAGGAATTTTTGGGTTAGGTCAATCCGTTCGCGAGATATGGGAGTTTGAAGCCAAGAAATGGTTGAGAAGGCAAAACATTTTTCGCAATTCTGCTGCTCCAAACGCTTAACCAGAATGGCCTAGGGAAAAAATACGCATATCGTTGTAATCGGGTGAGTTTCTACTTTCAGACGCAGCAGGAACTTCTGGGTTTGGTCAATCCGTTCGCGAGATATGGGAGTTTGAAGCCAAGAAATGGTTGAGAAGGCAAAAAATTTTTCGCAATGCTGCTGCTCCAAACGCTTAACCAGAATGGCCTAGGGAAGAAATACACATACCGTTGTAATCGGGCGAGTTTCTACTTTCAGACCCAATAGGAATTTTTGGGTTAGGTCAATCCGTTCGCGAGATATGGGAGTTTGAAGCCAAGAATTGGTTGAGAAGGCAAACAATTTTTCGCTATTCTGCTGCTCCAAACGCTTAATCAGAATGGCCTAGGGAAAAAATACACATACCGTTGTAATCGGGCGAGTTTCTTCTTTCAGATGCAACAAGAATTTTTGGGTTAGGTCAATCCGTTCGCGAGATATGGGAGTTTGAAGCTAAGAAATGGTAAAGAAGACAACAAATTTTTCGCACTACTGCTGCTCCAAACGCTTAACCAGAATGGCCTAGGGAAAAAATACACATACCGTTGTAATCGGGCGAGTTTCTACTTTCAGACGCAACAGGAATTTTTGGGTTAGGTCAATCCGTTCGCGAGATATGGGAGTTTGAAGCCAAGAAATGGTTGAGAAGGCAAAAAATTTTTCGCAATTCTGCTGCTCCACACGCTTAACCAGAATGGGCTAGGGAAAAAATACACATACCGTTGTAATCGGACGAGTTTCTACTTTCAGATGGAACAGGAATTTTTGGGTTAGGTCAATCCGTTCGCGAGATATGGGAATTTGAAGCCAAGAAATGGTTGAGAAGGCAAAAAATTTTTCGCAATTCTGCTGCTCCTAACGCTTAACCAGAACTGCCGAGGGAAAAAATACACATACCGCTGTAATCGGGCGAGTTTCTACTTTCAGATGCAATAGGAATTTTTGGGTTAGGTCAATCCGTTCGCGAGATATGGGAGTTTGAAGCCAAGAAATGGTTGAGAAGGCAAAACATTTTTCGCAATTCTGCTGCTCCAAACGCTTAACCAGAATGGCCTAGGGAAAAAATACGCATATCGTTGTAATCGGGTGAGTTTCTACTTTCAGACGCAGCAGGAACTTCTGGGTTTGATCAATCCGTTCGCGAGATATGGGAGTTTGAAGTCAAGAAATGGTTGAGAAGGCAAAAAATTTTTCGCAATTCTGCTGCTCCAAACGCTTAACCAGAATGGCCTAGGGAAGAAATACACATACCGTTGTAATCGGGCGAGTTTCTACTTTCAGAACCAACAGGAATTTTTGGGTTAGGTCAATCCGTTCGCGAGATATGGGAGTTTGAAGCCAAGAAATGGTTGAGAAGGCAAAAAATTTTTCGCAATTCTGCTGCTCCAAACGCTTAACCAGAATGGCCTAGGGAAAAAATACACATACCGTTGTAATCGGGCGAGTTTCTACTTTCAGACGCAACAGGAATTTTTGGGTTAGGTCAATCCGTTCGCGAGATATGGGAGTTTGAAGCCAAGAAATGGTTGAGAAGGCAAAAAATTTTTCGCAATTCTGCTGCTCCACACGCTTAACCAGAATGGCCTAGGGAAAAAATACACATACCATTGTAATCGGGCGAGTTTCTACTTTCCGATGCAACAGGAATTTTTGGGTTAGGTCAATCCGTTCCCGAGATATGGGAGTTTGAAGCCAAGAAATGGTTGAGAAGGCAAAAAATTTTTCGCAATTCTGCTGCTCCAAACGCTTAACCAGATTTGCCTAGGGAAATAATACACATACCGCTGTAATCGGGCGAGTTTCTGCTTTCAGATGCAATAGAAATTTTTGGGTTAGGTCAATCCATTCGCGAGATATGGGAGTTTGAAGCCAAGAAATGGTTGAGAAGGCAAAACATTTTTCGCAATTCTGCTGCTCCAAACGCTTAACTAGAATGGCCTAGGGAAAAAATACGCATATCGTTGTAATCGGGTGAGTTTCTACTTTCAGACGCAGCAGGAACTTCTGGGTTTGGTCAATCCGTTCGCGAGATATGGGAGTTTGAAGCCAAGAAATGGTTGAGAAGGCAAAAAATTTTTCGCAATTCTGCTGCTCCAAACGCTTAACCAGAATGGCCTAGGGAAGAAATACACATACCATTGTAATCGGGCGAGTTTCTACTTTCAGACCCAACAGGAATTTTTGGGTTAGGTCAATCCGTTCGCGAGATATGGGAGTTTGAAGCCAAGAAATGGTTGAGAAGGCAAACAATTTTTCGCTATTCTGCTGCTCCAAACGCTTAATCAGAATGGCCTAGGGAAAAAATACACATACCGTTGTAATCGGGCGAGTTTCTTCTTTCAGATGAAACAAGAATTTTTGGGTTAGGTCAATCCGTTCGCGAGATATGGGAGTTTGAAGCTAAGAAATGGTAAAGAAGACAACAAATTTTTCGCACTACTGCTGCTCCAAACGCTTAACCAGAATGGCCTAGGGAAAAAATACACATACCGTTGTAATCGGGCGAGTTTCTACTTTCAGACGCAACAGGAATTTTTGGGTTAGGTCAATCCGTTCGCGAGATATGGGAGTTTGAAGCCAAGAAATGGTTGAGAAGGCAAAAAATTTTTCGCAATTCTGCTGCTCCACACGCTTAACCAGAATGGCATAGGGAAAAAATACACATACCATTGTAATCGGGCGAGTTTCTACTTTCCGATGCAACAGGAATTTTTGGGTTAGGTCAATCCGTTCCCGAGATATGGGAGTTTGAAGCCAAGAAATGGTTGAGAAGGCAAAAAATTTGTCGCAATTCTGCTGCTCCAAACGCTTAACCAGATTTGCCTAGGGAAAAAATAAACATACCGCTGTAATCGGGCGAGTTTCTGCTTTCAGATGCAATAGGAATTTTTGGGTTAGGTCAATCCGTTCGCGAGATATGGGAGTTTGAAGCCAAGAAATGGTTGAGAAGGCAAAACATTTTTCGCAATTCTGCTGCTCCAAACGCTTAACCAGAATGGCCTAGGGAAAAAATACGCATATCGTTGTAATCGGGTGAGTTTCTACTTTCAGACGCAGCAGGAACTTCTGGGTTTGGTCAATCCGTTCGCGAGATATGGGAGTTTGAAGCCAAGAAATGGTTGAGAAGGCAAACAATTTTTCGCTATTCTGCTGCTCCAAACGCTTAATCAGAATGGCCTAGGGAAAAAATACACATACCGTTGTAATCGGGCGAGTTTCTTCTTTCAGATGCAACAAGAATTTTTGGGTTAGGTCAATGCGTTCGCGAGATATGGGAGTTTGAAGCTAAGAAATGGTAAAGAAGACAACAAATTTTTCGCACTACTGCTGCTCCAAACGCTTAACCAGAATTGCCCAGGGAAAAAATACACATACCGCTGTAATCGGGTGAGTTTCTACTTTCAGGCGCAGCAGGAACTTCTGGGTTTGGTCAATCCGTTCGCGAGATATGGGAGTTTGAAGCCAAGAAATGGTTGAGAAGGCAAACAATTTTTCGCTATTCTGCTGCTCCAAACGCTTAACCAGAATGGCCTAGGGAAAAAATACGCATATCCTTGTAATCGGGCGAGTTTCTACTTTCAGACGCAGCAGGAATTTTTGGGTTTGGTCAATCCGTTCGCGAGATATGGGACTTTGAAGCTAAGAAATGGTTGAGAAGACAACAAATTTTTCGCAATTCTGCTGCGCCAAACGCTTAACCAGAATGGGCTAGGGAAAAAATACACATACCGTTGTAATCGGGAGAGTTTCTACTTTCACACGCAACAGGAATTTTTGGGTTTGGTCAATCCGTTCGCGAGATATGGGAGTTTGAAGCCAAGAAATGGTTGAGAAGGCAAACAATTTTTCGCTATTCTGCTGCTCCAAACGCTTAATCAGAATGGCCTAGGGAAAAAATACACATACCGTTGTAATCGGGCGAGTTTCTTCTTTCAGATGCAACAAGAATTTTTGGGTTAGGTCAATGCGTTCGCGAGATATGGGAGTTTGAAGCTAAGAAATGGTAAAGAAGACAACAAATTTTTCGCACTACTGCTGCTCCAAACGCTTAACCAGAATTGCCCAGGGAAAAAATACACATACCGCTGTAATCGGGTGAGTTTCTACTTTCAGGCGCAGCAGGAACTTCTGGGTTTGGTCAATCCGTTCGCGAGATATGGGAGTTTGAAGCCAAGAAATGGTTGAGAAGGCAAACAATTTTTCGCTATTCTGCTGCTCCAAACGCTTAACCAGAATGGCCTAGGGAAAAAATACGCATATCCTTGTAATCGGGCGAGTTTCTACTTTCAGACGCAGCAGGAATTTTTGGGTTTGGTCAATCCGTTCGCGAGATATGGGACTTTGAAGCTAAGAAATGGTTGAGAAGACAACAAATTTTTCGCAATTCTGCTGCGCCAAACGCTTAACCAGAATGGGCTAGGGAAAAAATACACATACCGTTGTAATCGGGAGAGTTTCTACTTTCACACGCAACAGGAATTTTTGGGTTTGGTCAATCCGTTCGCGAGATATGGGAGTTTGAAGCCAAGAAATGGTTGAGAAGGCAAACAATTTTTCGCTATTCTGCTGCTCCAAACGCTTAATCAGAATGGCCTAGGGAAAAAATACACATACCGTTGTAATCGGGCGAGTTTCTTCTTTCAGATGCAACAAGAATTTTTGGGTTAGGTCAATGCGTTCGCGAGATATGGGAGTTTGAAGCTAAGAAATGGTAAAGAAGACAACAAATTTTTCGCACTACTGCTGCTCCAAACGCTTAACCAGAATTGCCCAGGGAAAAAATACACATACCGCTGTAATCGGGTGAGTTTCTACTTTCAGGCGCAGCAGGAACTTCTGGGTTTGGTCAATCCGTTCGCGAGATATGGGAGTTTGAAGCCAAGAAATGGTTGAGAAGGCAAACAATTTTTCGCTATTCTGCTGCTCCAAACGCTTAACCAGAATGGCCTAGGGAAAAAATACGCATATCCTTGTAATCGGGCGAGTTTCTACTTTCAGACGCAGCAGGAATTTTTGGGTTTGGTCAATCCGTTCGCGAGATATGGGACTTTGAAGCTAAGAAATGGTTGAGAAGACAACAAATTTTTCGCAATTCTGCTGCGCCAAACGCTTAACCAGAATGGGCTAGGGAAAAAATACACATACCGTTGTAATCGGGAGAGTTTCTACTTTCACACGCAACAGGAATTTTTGGGTTAGGTCTATCCGTTCGCGAGATATGGGAGTTTGAAGCCAAGAAATGGTTGAGAAGGCATACAATTTTTCGCAATTCTGCTGATCCAAACGCTTAACCAGAATGCCCTAGGGAAAAAATGAACATACCGTTGTAATCGGGCTAGTTTCTACTTTCAGATGCAATAGGAATTTTTGGGTTTGGTCAATCCGTTCGCGAGATATGGGAGTTTGAAGCCAAGAAATGGTTGAGAAGCCAACAAATTTTTCGCAATTCTGCTGCTCCAAACGCTTAACCAGAATTGCCTAGGGGAAAAATACACATACCGCTGTAATCGGGCGAGTTTCTACTTTCAGATGCAGTAGGAATTTTTGGGTTAGGTCAATCCGTTCGCGAGATATGGGAGTTTGAAGCCAAGAAATGGTTGAGAAGGCAAAACATTTTTCGCAATTCTGCTGCTCCAAACGCTTAACCAGAATGGCCTAGGGAAAAAATACGCATACCGTTGTAATCGGGCGAGTTTCTACTTTCAGATGCAACAGGAATTTTTGGGTTAGGTCAATCCGTTCGCGAGATATGGGAGTTTGAAGCCAAGAAATGGTTGAGAAGGCAAAAAATTTTTCGCAATTCTGCTGCTCCAAACGCTTAACCAGAATTGCCTAGGGAAAAAATACACATACCGCTGTAATCGGGCGAGTTTCTACTTTCAGATGCAATAGGAATTTTTGGGTTGGGTCAGTCCGTTCGCGAGATATGGGAGTTTGAAGCCAAGAAATGGTTGAGAAGGCAAAACATTTTTCGCAATTCTGCTGCTCCAAACGCTTAACCAGAATGGCCTAGGGAAAAAATACGCATATCCTTGTAATCGGGCGAGTTTCTACTTTCAGACGCAGCAGGAATTTTTGGGTTTGGTCAATCCGTTCGCGAGATATGGGACTTTGAAGCTAAGACATGGTTGAGAAGACAACAAATTTTTCGCAATTCTGCTGCGCCAAACGCTTAACCAGAATGGGCTAGGGAAAAAATACACATACCGTTGTAATCGGGAGAGTTTCTACTTTCACACGCAACAGGAATTTTTGGGTTAGGTCTATCCGTTCGCGAGATATGGGAGTTTGAAGCCAAGAAATGGTTGAGAAGGTATACAATTTTTCGCAATTCTGCTGATCCAAACGCTTAACCAGAATGCCCTAGGGAAAAAATGAACATACCGTTGTAATCGGGCTAGTTTCTACTTTCAGATGCAATAGGAATTTTTGGGTTTGGTCAATCCGTTCGCGAGATATGGGAGTTTGAAGCCAAGAAATGGTTGAGAAGGCAAAACATTTTTCGCAATTCTGCTGCTCCAAACGCTTAACCAGAATGGCCTAGGGAAAAAATACACATACCGTTGTAATCGGGCTAGTTTCTACTTTCAGATGCAATAGGAATTTTTGGGTTTCGTCAATCCGTTCGCGAGATATGGGAGTTTGAAGCCAAGAAATGGTTGAGAAGGCATACAATTTTTCGCAATTCTGCTGATCCAAACGCTTAACCAGAATGCCCTAGGGAAAAAATGAACATACCGTTGTAATCGGGCTAGTTTCTACTTTCAGATGCAATAGGAATTTTTGGGTTTGGTCAATCCGTTCGCGAGATATGGGAGTTTGAAGCCAAGAAATGGTTGAGAAGCCAACAAATTTTTCGCAATTCTGCTGCTCCAAACGCTTAACCAGAATTGCCTAGGGGAAAAATACACATACCGCTGTAATCGGGCGAGTTTCTACTTTCAGATGCAGTAGGAATTTTTGGGTTAGGTCAATCCGTTCGCGAGATATGGGAGTTTGAAGCCAAGAAATGGTTGAGAAGGCAAAACATTTTTCGCAATTCTGCTGCTCCAAACGCTTAACCAGAATGGCCTAGGGAAAAAATACGCATACCGTTGTAATCGGGCGAGTTTCTACTTTCAGATGCAACAGGAATTTTTGGGTTAGGTCAATCCGTTCGCGAGATATGGGAGTTTGAAGCCAAGAAATGGTTGAGAAGGCAAAAAATTTTTCGCAATTCTGCTGCTCCAAACGCTTAACCAGAATTGCCTAGGGAAAAAATACACATACCGCTGTAATCGGGCGAGTTTCTACTTTCAGATGCAATAGGAATTTTTGGGTTGGGTCAGTCCGTTCGCGAGATATGGGAGTTTGAAGCCAAGAAATGGTTGAGAAGGCAAAACATTTTTCGCAATTCTGCTGCTCCAAACGCTTAACCAGAATGGCCTAGGGAAAAAATACGCATATCCTTGTAATCGGGAGAGTTTCTACTTTCAGACGCAGCAGGAATTTTTGGGTTTGGTCAATCCGTTCGCGAGATATGGGACTTTGAAGCTAAGACATGGTTGAGAAAACAACAAATTTTTCGCAATTCTGCTGCGCCAAACGCTTAACCAGAATGGGCTAGGGAAAAAATACACATACCGTTGTAATCGGGAGAGTTTCTACTTTCACACGCAACAGGAATTTTTGGGTTAAGTCTATCCGTTCGCGAGATATGGGAGTTTGAAGCCAAGAAATGGTTGAGAAGGTATACAATTTTTCGCAATTCTGCTGATCCAAACGCTTAACCAGAATGCCCTAGGGAAAAAATACACATACCGTTGTAATCGGGCTAGTTTCTACTTTCAGATGCAATAGGAATTTTTGGGTTTGGGCAATCCGTTCGCGAGATATGGGAGTTTGAAGCCAAGAAATGGTTGAGAAGGCAAAACATTTTTCGCAATTCTGCTGCTCCAAGCGCTTAACCAGAATGGCCTAGGGAAAAAATACACATACCGTTGTAATCGGGCTAGTTTCTACTTTCAGATGCAATAGGAATTTTTGGGTTTGGTCAATCCGTTCGCGAGATATGGGAGTTTGAAGCCAAGAAATGGTTGAGAAGGCAAAAAATTTTTCGCAATTCTGCTGCTCCAAACGCTTAACCAGAATGGCCTAGGGAAAAAATACACATACCGTTGTAATCGGGCGAGTTTCTACTTTCAGATGCAACAGGAATTTTTGGGTTAGGTCAATCCGTTCGCGAGATATGGGAGTTTGAAGCCAAGAAATGGTTGAGAAGGCAAAACATTTTTCGCAATTCTGCTGCTCCAAACGCTTAACCAGAATGGCCTAGGGAAAAAATACGCATATCGTTGTAATCGGGCGAGTTTCTACTTTCACACGCAACAGGAATTTTTGGGTTAGGTCTATCCGTTCGCGAGATATGGGAGTTTGAAGCCAAGAAATGGTTGAGAAGGCATACAATTTTTCGCAATTCTGCTGAGCCAAACGCTTAACCAGAATGCCCTAGGGAAAAAATACACATACCGCTGTAGTCAAGCGAGTTTATACTTTCAGATGCAATAGGAATTTTTGGGTTAGGTCCATCCGTTCGCGAGATATGGCAGTTTGAAGCCAAGAAATGGTTGAGAAGGCAAAAAATTTTTCGCAATTCTGCTGCTCCAAACGCTTAACCAGAATGGCCTAGGGAAAAAATACGCATATCGTTGTAATCGGGTGAGTTTCTACTTTCAGACGCAGCAGGAACTTCTGGGTTTGATCAATCCGTTCGCGAGATATGGGAGTTTGAAGTCAAGAAATGGTTGAGAAGGCAAAAAATTTTTCGCAATTCTGCTGCTCCAAACGCTTAACCAGATTTGCCTAGGGAAAAAATACACATACCGCTGTAATCGGGCGAGTTTCTGCTTTCAGATGCAATAGGAATTTTTGGGTTAGGTCAATCCGTTCGCGAGATATGGGAGTTCGAAGCCAAGAAATGGTTGAGAAGGCAAAACATTTTTCGCAATTCTGCTGCTCCAAACGCTTAACCAGAATGGCCTAGGGAAAAAATACGCATATCGTTGTAATCGGGTGAGTTTCTACTTTCAGACGCAGCAGGAACTTCTGGGTTTGATCAATCCGTTCGCGAGATATGGGAGTTTGAAGTCAAGAAATGGTTGAGAAGGCAAAAAATTTTTCGCAATTCTGCTGCTCCAAACGCTTAACCAGAATGGCCTAGGGAGGAAATACACATACCGTTGTAATCGGGCGAGTTTCTACTTTCAGAACCAACAGGAATTTTTGAGTTAGGTCAATCCGTTCGCGAGATATGGGAGTTTGAAGCCAAGAAATGTTTGAGAAGGCAAAAAATTTTTCGCAATTCTGCTGCTCCACACGCTTAACCAGAATGGCCTAGGGAAAAAATACACATACCATTGTAATCGGGCGAGTTTCTACTTTCCGATGCAACAGGAATTTTTGGGTTAGGTCAATCCGTTCCCGAGATATGGGAGTTTGAAGCCAAGGAATGGTTGAGAAGGCAAAAAATTTTTCGCAATTCTGCTGCTCCAAACGCTTAACCACATTTGCCTAGGGAAAAAATACACATACCGCTGTAATCGGGCTAGTTTCTGCTTTCAGATGCAATAGGAATTTTTGGGTTAGGTCAATCCGTTCGCGAGATATGGGAGTTTGAAGCCAAGAAATGGTTGAGAAGGCAAAACATTTTTCGCAATTCTGCTGCTCCAAACGCTTAACCAGAATGGCCTAGGGAAAAAATACGCATATCGTTGTAATCGGGTGAGTTTCTACTTTCAGACGCAGCAGGAACTTCTGGGTTTGGTCAATCCGTTCGCGAGATATGGGAGTTTGAAGCCAAGAAATGGTTGAGAAGGCAAAAAATTTTTCGCAATTCTGCTGCTCCAAACGCTTAACCAGAATGGCCTAGGGAAGAAATACACATACCGTTGTAATCGGGCGAGTTTCTACTTTCAGACCCAACAGGAATTTTTGGGTTAGGTCAATCCGTTCGCGAGATATGGGAGTTTGAAGCCAAGAAATGGTTGAGAAGGCAAACAATTTTTCGCTATTCTGCTGCTCCAAACGCTTAATCAGAATGGCCTAGGGAAAAAATACACATACCGTTGTAATCGGGCGAGTTTCTTCTTTCAGATGCAACAAGAATTTTTGGGTTAGGTCAATCCGTTCGCGAGATATGGGAGTTTGAAGCTAAGAAATGGTAAAGAAGACAACAAATTTTTCGCACTACTGCTGCTCCAAACGCTTAACCAGAATGGCCTAGGGAAAAAATACACATACCGTTGTAATCGGGCGAGTTTCTACTTTCAGACGCAACAGGAATTTTTGGGTTAGGTCAATCCGTTCGCGAGATATGGGAGTTTGAAGCCAAGAAATGGTTGAGAAGGCAAAAAATTTTTCGCAATTCTGCTGCTCCACACGCTTAACCAGAATTGCGCAGGGAAAAAATACACATACTGCTGTAATCGGGCGAGTTTCTACTTTCAGATGCAATAGGAATTTTCGGTTAGGTCAATCCGTTCGCGAGATATGGGAGTTTGAAGCCAAGAAATGGTTGAGAAGGTAAAAAATTTTTCGCAATTCTGCTGCTCCTAACGCTTAACCAGAATTGCCCAGGGAAAAAATAAACATACCGCTGTAATCGGGTGAGTTTCTACTTTCAGGCGCAGCAGGAACTTCTGGGTTTGGTCAATCCGTTCGCGAGATATGGGAGTTTGAAGCCAAGAAATGGTTGAGAAGGCAAAAAATTTTTCGCAATTCTGCTGCTCCACACGCTTAACCAGAATGGCCTAGGGAAAAAATACACATACCGTTGTAATCGGACGAGTTTCTACTTTCAGATGCAACAGGAATTTTTGGGTTAGGTCAATCCGTTCGCGAGATATGGGAGTTTGAAGCCAAGAAATGGTTGAGAAGGCAAAAAATTTTTCGCAATTCTGCTGCTCCAAACGCTTAACCAGAATTGCCTAGGGAAAAAATACACAAACCGCTGTAATCGGGCGAGTTTCTACTTTCAGATGCAATAGGAATGTTTGGGTTAAGTCAATCCGTTCGCGAGATATGGGAGTTTGAAGCCAAGAAATGCTTGAGAAGGCAAAACATTTTTCGCAATTCTGCTGCTCCAAACGCTTTACCAGAATGGCCTAGGGAAAAAATACGCATATCGTTTTAATCGGGTGAGTTTCTACTTTCAGACGCAGCAGGAACTTCTGGGTTTGGTCAATCCGTTCGCGAGATATGGGAGTTTGAAGCCAAGAAATGGTTGAGAAGGCAAAAAATTTTTCGCAATTCTGCTGCTCCAAACGCTTAACCAGAATGGCCTAGGGAAAAAATACACATACCGTTGTAATCGGGCTAGTTTCTACTTTCAGATGCAACAGGAATTTTTGGGTTAAGTCAATCCGTTCGCGAGATGTGGGAGTTTGAAGCCAAGAAATGGTTGAGAAGCCAAAAAATTTTTCGCAATTCTGCTGCTCCAAACGCTTAACCAGCATTGCCTAGGGGAAAAATACACGTACCGCTGTAATCGGGCGAGTTTCTACTTTCAGATGCAGTAGGAATTTTTGGGTTAGGTCAATCCGTTCGCGAGATATGGGAGTTTGAAGCCAAGAAATGGTTGAGAAGGCAAAACATTTTTCGCAATTCTGCTGCTCCAAACGCTTAACCAGAATGGCCTAGGGAAAAAATACGCATATCGTTGTAATCGGGTGAGTTTCTACTTTCAGACGCAGCAGGAACTTCTGGGTTTGGTCAATCCGTTCGCGAGATATGGGAGTTTGAAGCCAAGAAATGGTTGAGAAGGCAAAAAATTTTTCGCAATTCTGCTGCTCCAAACGCTTAACCAGAATTGCCTAGGGAAAAAATACACATACCGTTGTAATCGGGAGAGTTTCTACTTTCACACGCAACAGGAATTTTTGGGTTAGGTCTATCCGTTCGCGAGATATGGGAGTTTGAAGCCAATAAATGGTTGAGAAGGCATACAATTTTTCGCAATTCTTCTGATCCAAACGCTTAACCAGAATGCCCTAGGGAAAAAATACACATACCGTTGTAATCGGGCTAGTTTCTACTTTCAGATGCAATAGGAATTTTTGGGTTTGGTCAATCCATTCGCGAGATATGGGAGTTTGAAGCCAAGAAATGGTTGAGAAGCCAAAAAATTTTTCGCAATTCTGCTGCTCCAAACACTTAACCAGAATTGCCTAGGGGAAAAATACACATACCGCTGTAATCGGGCGAGTTTCTACTTTCAGACGCAATAGGAATTTTTGGGTTTGGTCAGTCCGTTCGCGAGATATGGGAGTTTGAAGCCAAGAAATGGTTGAGAAGGCAAAAAATTTTTCGCAATTCTGCTGCTCCAAACGCTTAACCAGAATTGCGCAGGGAAAAAATACACATACTGCTGTAATCGGGCGAGTTTCTACTTTCAGATGCAATAGGAATTTTTGGGTTGGGGCAGTCCGTTCGCGAGATATGGGAGTTTGAAGCCAAGAAATGGTTGAGAAGGCAAAACATTTTTCGCAATTCTGCTGCTCCAAACGCTTAACCAGAATGGCCTAGGGAAAAAATACGCATATCCTTGTAATCGGGCGAGTTTCTACTATCAGACGCAGCAGGAATTTTTGGGTTTGATCAATCCGTTCGCGAGATATGGGACTTTGAAGCTAAGAAATGGTTGAGAAGACAACAAATTTTTCGCAATTCTGCTGCTCCAAACGCTTAACCAGAATGGCCTAGGGAAAAAATACACATACCGTTGTAATCGGGCGAGTTTCTAATTTCAGATGCAGTAGGAATTTTTGGGTTAGGTCAATCCGTTCGCGAGATATGGGAGTTTGAAGCTAAGAAATGGTTAAGAAGACAACAAATTTTTCGCCCTTCTGCTGCTCCAAACGCTTAACCAGAAAGGGCTAGGGAAAAAATACACATACCGTTGTAATCGGGAGAGTTTCTACTTTCAGACGCAACAGGAATTTTTGGGTTAGGTCAATCCGTTCGCGAGATATGGGAGTTTGAAGCCAAGAAATGGTTGAGAAGGCAAAAAATTTTTCGCAATTCTGCTGCTCCACACGCTTAACCAGAATGGCCTAGGGAAAAAATACATATACCGTTGTAATCGGGCGAGTTTCTACTTTCAGATGCAACAGGAATTTTTGGGTTAGGTCAATCTGTTCGCGAGATATGGGAGTTTGAAGCCAAGAAATGGTTGAGAAGGCAAAAAATTTTTCGCACTTCTGCTGCTCCAAACGCTTAACCAGAATGGCCTAGGGAAAAAATGAACATACCGTTGTAATCGGGCTAGTTTCTACTTTCAGATGCAATAGGAATTTTTGGGTTTGGTCAATCCGTTCGCGAGATATGGGAGTTTGAAGCCAAGAAATGGTTGAGAAGCCAACAAATTTTTCGCAATTCTGCTGCTCCAAACGCTTAACCAGAATTGCCTAGGGGAAAAATACACATACCGCTGTAATCGGGCGAGTTTCTACTTTCAGATGCAGTAGGAATTTTTGGGTTAGGTCAATCCGTTCGCGAGATATGGGAGTTTGAAGCCAAGAAATGGTTGAGAAGGCAAAACATTTTTCGCAATTCTGCTGCTCCAAACGCTTAACCAGAATGGCCTAGGGAAAAAATACATATACCGTTGTAATCGGGCGAGTTTCTACTTTCAGATGCAACAGGAATTTTTGGGTTAGGTCAATCTGTTCGCGAGATATGGGAGTTTGAAGCTAAGACATGGTTGAGAAAACAACAAATTTTTCGCAATTCTGCTGCGCCAAACGCTTAACCAGAATGGGCTAGGGAAAAAATACACATACCGTTGTAATCGGGAGAGTTTCTACTTTCACACGCAACAGGAATTTTTGGGTTAGGTCTATCCGTTCGCGAGATATGGGAGTTTGAAGCCAAGAAATGGTTGAGAAGGTATACAATTTTTCGCAATTCTGCTGATCCAAACGCTTAACCAGAATGCCCTAGGGAAAAAATACACATACCGTTGTAATCGGGCTAGTTTCTACTTTCAGATGCAATAGGAATTTTTGGGTTTGGGCAATCCGTTCGCGAGATATGGGAGTTTGAAGCCAAGAAATGGTTGAGAAGGCAAAACATTTTTCGCAATTCTGCTGCTCCAAGCGCTTAACCAGAATGGCCTAGGGAAAAAATACACATACCGTTGTAATCGGGCTAGTTTCTACTTTCAGATGCAATAGGAATTTTTGGGTTTGGTCAATCCGTTCGCGAGATATGGGAGTTTGAAGCCAAGAAATGGTTGAGAAGGCAAAAAATTTTTCGCAATTCTGCTGCTCCAAACGCTTAACCAGAATGGCCTAGGGAAAAAATACACATACCGTTGTAATCGGGCGAGTTTCTACTTTCAGATGCAACAGGAATTTTTGGGTTAGGTCAATCCGTTCGCGAGATATGGGAGTTTGAAGCCAAGAAATGGTTGAGAAGGCAAAACATTTTTCGCAATTCTGCTGCTCCAAACGCTTAACCAGAATGGCCTAGGGAAAAAATACGCATATCGTTGTAATCGGGCGAGTTTCTACTTTCACACGCAACAGGAATTTTTGGGTTAGGTCTATCCGTTCGCGAGATATGGGAGTTTGAAGCCAAGAAATGGTTGAGAAGGCATACAATTTTTCGCAATTCTGCTGAGCCAAACGCTTAACCAGAATGCCCTAGGGAAAAAATACACATACCGCTGTAGTCAAGCGAGTTTATACTTTCAGATGCAATAGGAATTTTTGGGTTAGGTCCATCCGTTCGCGAGATATGGCAGTTTGAAGCCAAGAAATGGTTGAGAAGGCAAAAAATTTTTCGCAATTCTGCTGCTCCAAACGCTTAACCAGAATGGCCTAGGGAAAAAATACGCATATCGTTGTAATCGGGTGAGTTTCTACTTTCAGACGCAGCAGGAACTTCTGGGTTTGATCAATCCGTTCGCGAGATATGGGAGTTTGAAGTCAAGAAATGGTTGAGAAGGCAAAAAATTTTTCGCAATTCTGCTGCTCCAAACGCTTAACCAGATTTGCCTAGGGAAAAAATACACATACCGCTGTAATCGGGCGAGTTTCTGCTTTCAGATGCAATAGGAATTTTTGGGTTAGGTCAATCCGTTCGCGAGATATGGGAGTTCGAAGCCAAGAAATGGTTGAGAAGGCAAAACATTTTTCGCAATTCTGCTGCTCCAAACGCTTAACCAGAATGGCCTAGGGAAAAAATACGCATATCGTTGTAATCGGGTGAGTTTCTACTTTCAGACGCAGCAGGAACTTCTGGGTTTGATCAATCCGTTCGCGAGATATGGGAGTTTGAAGTCAAGAAATGGTTGAGAAGGCAAAAAATTTTTCGCAATTCTGCTGCTCCAAACGCTTAACCAGAATGGCCTAGGGAGGAAATACACATACCGTTGTAATCGGGCGAGTTTCTACTTTCAGAACCAACAGGAATTTTTGAGTTAGGTCAATCCGTTCGCGAGATATGGGAGTTTGAAGCCAAGAAATGTTTGAGAAGGCAAAAAATTTTTCGCAATTCTGCTGCTCCACACGCTTAACCAGAATGGCCTAGGGAAAAAATACACATACCATTGTAATCGGGCGAGTTTCTACTTTCCGATGCAACAGGAATTTTTGGGTTAGGTCAATCCGTTCCCGAGATATGGGAGTTTGAAGCCAAGGAATGGTTGAGAAGGCAAAAAATTTTTCGCAATTCTGCTGCTCCAAACGCTTAACCAGATTTGCCTAGGGAAAAAATACACATACCGCTGTAATCGGGCTAGTTTCTGCTTTCAGATGCAATAGGAATTTTTGGGTTAGGTCAATCCGTTCGCGAGATATGGGAGTTTGAAGCCAAGAAATGGTTGAGAAGGCAAACAATTTTTCGCTATTCTGCTGCTCCAAACGCTTAATCAGAATGGCCTAGGGAAAAAATACACATACCGTTGTAATCGGGCGAGTTTCTTCTTTCAGATGCAACAAGAATTTTTGGGTTAGGTCAATCCGTTCGCGAGATATGGGAGTTTGAAGCTAAGAAATGGTAAAGAAGACAACAAATTTTTCGCACTACTGCTGCTCCAAACGCTTAACCAGAATGGCCTAGGGAAAAAATACACATACCGTTGTAATCGGGCGAGTTTCTACTTTCAGACGCAACAGGAATTTTTGGGTTAGGTCAATCCGTTCGCGAGATATGGGAGTTTGAAGCCAAGAAATGGTTGAGAAGGCAAAAAATTTTTCGCAATTCTGCTGCTCCACACGCTTAACCAGAATGGCCTAGGGAAAAAATACACATACCATTGTAATCGGGCGAGTTTCTACTTTCCGATGCAACAGGAATTTTTGGGTTAGGTCAATCCGTTCCCGAGATATGGGAGTTTGAAGCCAAGGAATGGTTGAGAAGGCAAAAAATTTTTCGCAATTCTGCTGCTCCAAACGCTTAACCAGATTTGCCTAGGGAAAAAATACACATACCGCTGTAATCGGGCTAGTTTCTGCTTTCAGATGCAATAGGAATTTTTGGGTTAGGTCAATCCGTTCGCGAGATATGGGAGTTTGAAGCCAAGAAATGGTTGAGAAGGCAAACAATTTTTCGCTATTCTGCTGCTCCAAACGCTTAATCAGAATGGCCTAGGGAAAAAATACACATACCGTTGTAATCGGGCGAGTTTCTTCTTTCAGATGCAACAAGAATTTTTGGGTTAGGTCAATCCGTTCGCGAGATATGGGAGTTTGAAGCTAAGAAATGGTAAAGAAGACAACAAATTTTTCGCACTACTGCTGCTCCAAACGCTTAACCAGAATGGCCTAGGGAAAAAATACACATACCGTTGTAATCGGGCGAGTTTCTACTTTCAGACGCAACAGGAATTTTTGGGTTAGGTCAATCCGTTCGCGAGATATGGGAGTTTGAAGCCAAGAAATGGTTGAGAAGGCAAAAAATTTTTCGCAATTCTGCTGCTCCACACGCTTAACCAGAATTGCGCAGGGAAAAAATACACATACTGCTGTAATCGGGCGAGTTTCTACTTTCAGATGCAATAGGAATTTTCGGTTAGGTCAATCCGTTCGCGAGATATGGGAGTTTGAAGCCAAGAAATGGTTGAGAAGGCAAAAAATTTTTCGCAATTCTGCTGCTCCTAACGCTTAACCAGAATTGCCCAGGGAAAAAATAAACATACCGCTGTAATCGGGTGAGTTTCTACTTTCAGGCGCAGCAGGAACTTCTGGGTTTGGTCAATCCGTTCGCGAGATATGGGAGTTTGAAGCCAAGAAATGGTTGAGAAGGCAAAAAATTTTTCGCAATTCTGCTGCTCCACACGCTTAACCAGAATGGCCTAGGGAAAAAATACACATACCGTTGTAATCGGACGAGTTTCTACTTTCAGATGCAACAGGAATTTTTGGGTTAGGTCAATCCGTTCGCGAGATATGGGAGTTTGAAGCCAAGAAATGGTTGAGAAGGCAAAAAATTTTTCGCAATTCTGCTGCTCCAAACGCTTAACCAGAATTGCCTAGGGAAAAAATACACAAACCGCTGTAATCGGGCGAGTTTCTACTTTCAGATGCAATAGGAATGTTTGGGTTAAGTCAATCCGTTCGCGAGATATGGGAGTTTGAAGCCAAGAAATGCTTGAGAAGGCAAAACATTTTTCGCAATTCTGCTGCTCCAAACGCTTTACCAGAATGGCCTAGGGAAAAAATACGCATATCGTTTTAATCGGGTGAGTTTCTACTTTCAGACGCAGCAGGAACTTCTGGGTTTGGTCAATCCGTTCGCGAGATATGGGAGTTTGAAGCCAAGAAATGGTTGAGAAGGCAAAAAATTTTTCGCAATTCTGCTGCTCCAAACGCTTAACCAGAATGGCCTAGGGAAAAAATACACATACCGTTGTAATCGGGCTAGTTTCTACTTTCAGATGCAACAGGAATTTTTGGGTTAAGTCAATCCGTTCGCGAGATGTGGGAGTTTGAAGCCAAGAAATGGTTGAGAAGCCAAAAAATTTTTCGCAATTCTGCTGCTCCAAACGCTTAACCAGAATTGCCTAGGGGAAAAATACACGTACCGCTGTAATCGGGCGAGTTTCTACTTTCAGATGCAGTAGGAATTTTTGGGTTAGGTCAATCCGTTCGCGAGATATGGGAGTTTGAAGCCAAGAAATGGTTGAGAAGGCAAAACATTTTTCGCAATTCTGCTGCTCCAAACGCTTAACCAGAATGGCCTAGGGAAAAAATACGCATATCGTTGTAATCGGGTGAGTTTCTACTTTCAGACGCAGCAGGAACTTCTGGGTTTGGTCAATCCGTTCGCGAGATATGGGAGTTTGAAGCCAAGAAATGGTTGAGAAGGCAAAAAATTTTTCGCAATTCTGCTGCTCCAAACGCTTAACCAGAATTGCCTAGGGAAAAAATACACATACCGTTGTAATCGGGAGAGTTTCTACTTTCACACGCAACAGGAATTTTTGGGTTAGGTCTATCCGTTCGCGAGATATGGGAGTTTGAAGCCAAGAAATGGTTGAGAAGGCATACAATTTTTCGCAATTCTTCTGATCCAAACGCTTAACCAGAATGCCCTAGGGAAAAAATACACATACCGTTGTAATCGGGCTAGTTTCTACTTTCAGATGCAATAGGAATTTTTGGGTTTGGTCAATCCGTTCGCGAGATATGGGAGTTTGAAGCCAAGAAATGGTTGAGAAGCCAAAAAATTTTTCGCAATTCTGCTGCTCCAAACACTTAACCAGAATTGCCTAGGGGAAAAATACACATACCGCTGTAATCGGGCGAGTTTCTACTTTCAGACGCAATAGGAATTTTTGGGTTTGGTCAGTCCGTTCGCGAGATATGGGAGTTTGAAGCCAAGAAATGGTTGAGAAGGCAAAAAATTTTTCGCAATTCTGCTGCTCCAAACGCTTAACCAGAATTGCGCAGGGAAAAAATACACATACTGCTGTAATCGGGCGAGATTCTACTTTCAGATGCAATAGGAATTTTTGGGTTGGGGCAGTCCGTTCGCGAGATATGGGAGTTTGAAGCCAAGAAATGGTTGAGAAGCCAAAAAATTTTTCGCAATTCTGCTGCTCCAAACACTTAACCAGAATTGCCTAGGGGAAAAATACACATACCGCTGTAATCGGGCGAGTTTCTACTTTCAGACGCAATAGGAATTTTTGGGTTTGGTCAGTCCGTTCGCGAGATATGGGAGTTTGAAGCCAAGAAATGGTTGAGAAGGCAAAAAATTTTTCGCAATTCTGCTGCTCCAAACGCTTAACCAGAATTGCGCAGGGAAAAAATACACATACTGCTGTAATCGGGCGAGATTCTACTTTCAGATGCAATAGGAATTTTTGGGTTGGGGCAGTCCGTTCGCGAGATATGGGAGTTTGAAGCCAAGAAATGGTTGAGAAGGCAAAACATTTTTCGCAATTCTGCTGCTCCAAACGCTTAACCAGAATGGCCTAGGGAAAAAATACGCATATCCTTGTAATCGGGCGAGTTTCTACTATCAGACGCAGCAGGAATTTTTGGGTTTGGTCAATCCGTTCGCGAGATATGGGACTTTGAAGCTAAGAAATGGTTGAGAAGACAACAAATTTTTCGCAATTCTGCTGCTCCAAACGCTTAACCAGAATGGCCTAGGGAAAAAATACACATACCGTTGTAATCGGGCGAGTTTCTAATTTCAGATGCAGTAGGAATTTTTGGGTTAGGTCAATCCGTTCGCGAGATATGGGAGTTTGAAGCTAAGAAATGGTTAAGAAGACAACAAATTTTTCGCCCTTCTGCTGCTCCAAACGCTTAACCAGAAAGGGCTAGGGAAAAAATACACATACCGTTGTAATCGGGAGAGTTTCTACTTTCAGACGCAACAGGAATTTTTGGGTTAGGTCAATCCGTTCGCGAGATATGGGAGTTTGAAGCCAAGAAATGGTTGAGAAGGCAAAAAATTTTTCGCAATTCTGCTGCTCCACACGCTTAACCAGAATGGCCTAGGGAAAAAATACACATACCGTTGTAATCGGGCGAGATTCTACTTTCAGACGCAACAGGAATTTTTGTGTTAGGTCAATCCGTTCGCGAGATATGGGAGTTTGAACCCAAGAAATGGTTGAGAAGGCAAACAATTTTTCGCTATTCTGCTGCTCCAAACGCTTAACCAGAATGGCCTAGGGAAAAAATACACATACCGTTGTAATCGGGCGAGTTTCTACTTTCAGACGCAATAGGAATTTTTGGGTTGGGGCAGTCCGTTCGCGAGATATGGGAGTTTGAAGCCAAGAAATGGTTGAGAAGGCAAAAAATTTTTCGCACTTCTGCTGCTCCAAACGCTTAACCAGAATGGCCTAGGGAAAAAATACACATACCGTTGTAATCGGGCGAGATTCTACTTTCAGACGCAACAGGAATTTTTGTGTTAGGTCAATCCGTTCGCGAGATATGGGAGTTTGAAGCCAAGAAATGGTTGAGAAGGCAAACAATTTTTCGCTATTCTGCTGCTCCAAACGCTTAACCAGAATGGCCTAGGGAAAAAATACACATACCGTTGTAATCGGGCGAGTTTCTACTTTCAGACGCAACAGGAATTATTGGGTTAGGTCAGTCCGTTCGCGAGATATGGGAGTTTGAAGCCAATAAATTGTTGAGAATGCAAACAATTTTTCGCTATTCTGCTGCTCCAAACTCTTAACCAGAATGGGCTAGGGAGAAAATACACATACCGTTCTAATCGGGCGAGTTTCTTCTTTGAGATGCAACAGGAATTTTTGGGTTAGGTCAATCCGTTCACGAGATATGGGAGTTTGAAGCTAAGAAATGGTAAAGAAGACAACAAACTGTTCGCACTACTGCTGCTCCAAACGCTTAACTAGAATGGCCTAGGGTAAAAATACACATACCGTTGTAATCGGGCGAGTTTCTACTTTCAGACGCAACAGGAATTTTTGGGTTAGGTCAATCCGTTCGCGAAATATGGGAGTTTGAAGCCAAGAAATGGTTGAGAAGGCAAAAAATTTTTCGCAATTCTGCTGCTCCACACGCTTAACCAGAATGCCATAGGGAAAAAATACACATACCGTTGTAATCGGACTAGTTTCTACTTTCAGATGCAATAGGAATTTTTGGGTTTGGTCAATCCGTTCGCGAGATATGGGAGTTTGAAGCCAAGAAATGGTTGAGAAGCCAAAAAATTTTTCGCAATTCTGCTGCTCCAAACGCTTAACCAGAATTGCCTAGGGGAAAAATACACATACCGCTGTAATCGGGCGAGTTTCTACTTTCAGACGCAATAGGAATTTTTGGGTTTGGTCAGTCCGTTCGCGAGATATGGGAGTTTGAAGCCAAGAAATGGTTGAGAAGGCAAAAAATTTTTCGCAATTCTGCTGCTCCAAACGCTTAACCAGAATTGCGCAGGGAAAAAATACACATACTGCTGTAATCGGGCGAGTTTCTACTTTCAGATGCAATAGGAATTTTTGGGTTGGGGCAGTCCGTTCGCGAGATATGGGAGTTTGAAGCCAAGAAATGGTTGAGAAGGCAAAACATTTTTCGCAATTCTGCTACTCCAAACGCTTAACCAGAATGGCCTAGGGAAAAAATACGCATATCCTTGTAATCGGGCGAGTTTCTACTATCAGACGCAGAAGGAATTTTTGGGTTTGGTCAATCCGTTCGCGAGATATGGGACTTTGAAGCTAAGAAATGGTTGAGAAGACAACAAATTTTTCGCAATTCTGCTGCGCCAATCGCTTAACCAGAATGGGCTACGGAAAAAATACACATACCGTTGTAATCGGGAGCGTTTCTACTTTCACACGCAACAGGAATTTTTGGGTTAGGTCTATCCGTTCGCGAGATATGGGAGTTTGAAGCCAAGAAATGGTTGAGAAGGCATACAATTTTTCGCAATTCTGCTGATCCAAACGCTTAACCAGATAGCCCTAGGGAAAAAATACACATACCGTTGTAATCGGGCTAGTTTCTACTTTCAGATGCAATAGGAATTTTTGGGTTTGGTCAATCCGTTCGCGAGATATGGGAGTTTGAAGCCAAGAAATGGTTGAGAAGGCAAAACATTTTTCGCAATTCTGCTGCTCCAAACGCTTAACCAGAATGGCCTAGGGAAAAAATACACATACCGTTGTAATCGGGCGAGTTTCTACTTTCACACGCAACAGGAATTTTTGGGTTAGGTGTATCCGTTCGCGAGATATGGGAGTTTGAAGCGAAGAAATGGTTGAGAAGGCAAAAATTTTTTCGCAATTCTGCTGCTCCAAACGCTTAACCAGAATGGCCTAGGGAAAAAATACACATACCGTTGTAATCGGGCGAGTTTCTAATTTCAGATGCAGTAGGAATTTTTGGGTTAGGTCAATCCGTTCGCGAGATATGGGAGTTTGAAGCTAAGAAATGGTTAAGAAGACAACAAATTTTTCGCACTTCTGCTGCTCCAAACGCTTAACCAGAAAGGGCTAGGGAAAAAATACACATACCGTTGTAATCGGGAGAGTTTCTACTTTCAGACGCAACAGGAATTTTTGGGTTAGGTCAATCCCTTCGCGAGATATGGGAGTTTGAAGTCAAGAAATGGTTGAGAAGGCAAAAAATTTTTCGCAATTCTGCTGCTCCACACGCTTAACCAGAATGGCCTAGGGAAAAAATACATATACCGTTGTAATCGGGCGAGTTTCTACTTTCAGATGCAACAGGAATTTTTGGGTTAGGTCAATCTGTTCGCGAGATATGGGAGTTTGAAGCCAAGAAATGGTTGAGAAGGCAAAAAATTTTTCGCACTTCTGCTGCTCCAAACGCTTAACCAGAATGGCCTAGGGAAAAAATACACATACCGTTGTAATCGGGCGAGTTTCTACTTTCAGACGCAACAGGAATTATTGGGTTAGGTCAATCCGTTCGCGAGATATGGGAGTTTGAAGCCAATAAATTGTTGAGAATGCAAACAATTTTTCGCTATTCTGCTGCTCCAAACTCTTAACCAGAATGGGCTAGGGAGAAAATACACATACCGTTCTAATCGGGCGAGTTTCTTCTTTGAGATGCAACAGGAATTTTTGGGTTAGGTCAATCCGTTCGCGAGATATGGGAGTTTGAAGCTAAGAAATGGTAAAGAAGACAACAAACTGTTCGCACTACTGCTGCTCCAAACGCTTAACTAGAATGGCCTAGGGAAAAAATACACATACCGTTGTAATCGGGCGAGTTTCTACTTTCAGATGCAATAGGAATTTTTGGGTTAGGTCAATCCGTTCGCGAGATATGGGAGTTTGAAGCCAAGAAATGGTTGAGAAGGCAAAACATTTTTCGCAATTCTGCTGCTCCAAACGCTTAACCAGAATGGCCTAGGGAAAAAATACGCATATCGTTGTAATCGGGTGAGTTTCTACTTTCAGACGCAGCAGGAACTTCTGGGTTTGGTCAATCCGTTCGCGAGATATGGGAGTTTGAAGCCAAGAAATGGTTGAGAAGGCAAAAAATTTTTCGCAATGCTGCTGCTCCAAACGCTTAATCAGAATGGCCTAGGGAAAAAATACATACACCGTTGTAATCGGGCGAGTTTCTACTTTCAGATGCAATAGGAATTTTTGGGTTAGGTCAATCCGTTCGCGAGATATGGGAGTTTGAAGCCAAGAAATGGTTGAGAAGGCAAAACATTTTTCGCAATTCTGCTGCTCCAAACGCTTAACCAGAATGGCCTAGGGAAAAAATACGCATATCGTTGTAATCGGGTGAGTTTCTACTTTCAGACGCAGCAGGAACTTCTGGGTTTGGTCAATCCGTTCGCGAGATATGGGAGTTTGAAGCCAAGAAATGGTTGAGAAGGCAAAAAATTTTTCGCAATGCTGCTGCTCCAAACGCTTAATCAGAATGGCCTAGGGAAAAAATACATATACCGTTGTAATCGGGCGAGTTTCTACTTTCAGATGCAATAGGAATTTTTGGGTTAGGTCAATCCGTTCGCGAGATGTGGGAGTTTGAAGCTGAGAAATGGTTAAGGAGACAACAAATTTTTCGCACTTCTGCTGCTCCAAACGCTTAACCAGAATGGCCTAGGGAAAAAATACACATACCGTTGTAATCGGGCGAGTTTCTACTTTCAGACGCAACAGGAATTATTGGGTTAGGTCAATCCGTTCGCGAGATATGGGAGTTTGAAGCCAATAAATTGTTGAGAATGCAAACAATTTTTCGCTATTCTGCTGCTCCAAACTCTTAACCAGAATGGGCTAGGGAGAAAATACACATACCGTTCTAATCGGGCGAGTTTCTTCTTTGAGATGCAACAGGAATTTTTGGGTTAGGTCAATCCGTTCGCGAGATATGGGAGTTTGAAGCTAAGAAATGGTAAAGAAGACAACAAACTGTTCGCACTACTGCTGCTCCAAACGCTTAACTAGAATGGCCTAGGGAAAAAATACACATACCGTTGTAATCGGGCGAGTTTCTACTTTCAGATGCAATAGGAATTTTTGGGTTAGGTCAATCCGTTCGCGAGATATGGGAGTTTGAAGCCAAGAAATGGTTGAGAAGGCAAAACATTTTTCGCAATTCTGCTGCTCCAAACGCTTAACCAGAATGGCCTAGGGAAAAAATACGCATATCGTTGTAATCGGGTGAGTTTCTACTTTCAGACGCAGCAGGAACTTCTGGGTTTGGTCAATCCGTTCGCGAGATATGGGAGTTTGAAGCCAAGAAATGGTTGAGAAGGCAAAAAATTTTTCGCAATGCTGCTGCTCCAAACGCTTAATCAGAATGGCCTAGGGAAAAAATACATATACCGTTGTAATCGGGCGAGTTTCTACTTTCAGATGCAATAGGAATTTTTGGGTTAGGTCAATCCGTTCGCGAGATGTGGGAGTTTGAAGCTGAGAAATGGTTAAGGAGACAACAAATTTTTCGCACTTCTGCTGCTCCAAACGCTTAACCAGAATGGCCTAGGGAAAAAATACACATACCGTTGTAATCGGGCGAGATTCTACTTTCAGACGCAACAGGAATTTTTGTGTTAGGTCAATCCGTTCGCGAGATATGGGAGTTTGAAGCCAAGAAATGGTTGAGAAGGCAAACAATTTTTCGCTATTCTGCTGCTCCAAACGCTTAACCAGAATGGCCTAGGGAAAAAATACACATACCGTTGTAATCGGGCGAGTTTCTACTTTCAGACGCAACAGGAATTATTGGGTTAGGTCAATCCGTTCGCGAGATATGGGAGTTTGAAGCCAATAAATTGTTGAGAATGCAAACAATTTTTCGCTATTCTGCTGCTCCAAACTCTTAACCAGAATGGGCTAGGGAGAAAATACACATACCGTTGTAATCGGGCGAGTTTCTTCTTTGAGATGCAACAGAGTTTTTGGGTTAGGTCAATCCGTTCGCGAGATATGGGAGTTTGAAGCTAAGAAATGGTAAAGAAGACAACAAACTGTTCGCACTACTGCTGCTCCAAACGCTTAACTAGAATGGCCTAGGGAAAAAATACATATACCGTTGTAATCGGGCGAGTTTCTACTTTCGGATGCAACAGGAATTTTTGGGTTAGGTCAATCTGTTCGCGAGATATGGGAGTTTGAAGCCAAGAAATGGTTGAGAAGGCAAAAAATTTTTCGCACTTCTGCTGCTCCAAACGCTTAACCAGAATGGCCTAGGGAAAAAATACACATACCGTTGTAATCGGGCGAGATTCTACTTTCAGACGCAACAGGAATTTTTGTGTTAGGTCAATCCGTTCGCGAGATATGGGAGTTTGAATCCAAGAAATGGTTGAGAAGGCAAACAATTTTTCGCTATTCTGCTGCTCCAAACGCTTAACCAGAATGGCCTAGGGAAAAAATACACATACCGTTGTAATCGGGCGAGTTTCAACTTTCAGACGCAACAGGAATTATTGGGTTAGGTCAATCCGTTCGCGAGATATGGGAGTTTGAAGCCAAGAAATGGTTGAGAAGGCAAAAAATTTTTCGCAATTCTGCTGCTCCAAACGCTTAACCAGAATTGCCTAGGGAAAAAATACACATACCGCTGTAATCGGGCGAGTTTCTACTTTCAGATGCAATAGGAATTTTTGGGTTAGGTCAATCCGTTCGCGAGATATGGGAGTTTGAAGCCAAGAAATGGTTGAGAAGGCAAAACATTTTTCGCAATTCTGCTGCTCCAATCGCTTAACCAGAAAGGCCTAGGGAAAAAATACGCATACCGTTGTAATCGGGTGAGTTTCTACTTTCAGACGCAGCAGGAACTTCTGGGTTTGGTCAATCCGTTCGCGAGATATGGGAGTTTGAAGCCAAGAAATGGTTGAGAAGGCAAAAAATTTTTCGCAATTCTGCTGCTCCACACGCTTAACCAGAATGGCCTAGGGAAAAAATACATATACCGTTGTAATCGGGCGAGTTTCTACTTTCAGATGCAACAGGAATTTTTGGGTTAGGTCAATCTGTTCGCGAGATATGGGAGTTTGAAGCCAAGAAATGGTTGAGAAGGCAAAAAATTTTTCGCACTTCTGCTGCTCCAAACGCTTAACCAGAATGGCCTAGGGAAAAAATACACATACCGTTGTAATCGGGCGAGATTCTACTTTCAGACGCAACAGGAATTTTTGTGTTAGGTCAATCCGTTCGCGAGATATGGGAGTTTGAAGCCAAGAAATGGTTGAGAAGGCAAACAATTTTTCGCTATTCTGCTGCTCCAAACGCTTAACCAGAATGGCCTAGGGAAAAAATACACATACCGTTGTAATCGGGCGAGTTTCTACTTTCAGACGCAACAGGAATTATTGGGTTATGTCAATCCGTTCGCGAGATATGGGAGTTTGAAGCCAATAAATTGTTGAGAATGCAAACAATTTTTCGCTATTCTGCTGCTCCAAACTCTTAACCAGAATGGGCTAGGGAGAAAATACACATACCGTTCTAATCGGGCGAGTTTCTTCTTTGAGATGCAACAGGAATTTTTTGGTTAGGTCAATCCGTTCGCGAGATATGAGAGTTTGAAGCTAAGAAATGGTAAAGAAGACAACAAACTGTTCGCACTACTGCTGCTCCAAACGCTTAACTAGAATGGCCTAGGGTAAAAATACACATACCGTTGTAATCGGGCGAGTTTCTACTTTCAGACGCAACAGGAATTTTTGGGTTAGGTCAATCCGTTCGCGAAATATGGGAGTTTGAAGCCAAGAAATGGTTGAGAAGGCAAAAAATTTTTCGCAATTCTGCTGCTCCACACGCTTAACCAGAATGGCCTAGGGAAAAAATACACATACCGTTGTAATCGGACTAGTTTCTACTTTCAGATGCAACAGGAATTTTTGGGTTATGTCAATCCGTTCGCGAGATATGGGAGTTTGAAGCCAAGAAATGGTTGAGAAGGCAAAAAATTTTTCGCAATTCTGCTGCTGCACACGCTTAACCAGAATGGCCTAGGGAAAAAATACACATACCGTTGTAATCGGACTAGTTTCTACTTTCAGACGCAACAGGAATTTTTGGGTTAGGTCAAGCCGTTCGCGAAATATGGGAGTTTGAAGCCAAGAAATGGTTGAGAAGGCAAAAAATTTTTCGCAATTCTGCTGCTCCACACGCTTAACCAGAATGGCCTAGGGAAAAAATACACATACCGTTGTAATCGGGCGAGTTTCTACTTTCAGACGCAACAGGAATTTTTGGGTTAGGTCAATCCGTTCGCGAAATATGGGAGTTTGAAGCCAAGAAATGGTTGAGAAGGCAAAAAATTTTTCGCAATTCTGCTGCTCCACACGCTTAACCAGAATGGCCTAGGGAAAAAATACACATACCGTTGTAATCGGACTAGTTTCTACATTCAGATGCAACAGGAATTTTTGGGTTAGGTCAATCCGTTCGCGAGATATGGGAGTTTGAAGCCAAGAAATGGTTGAGAAGGCAAAAAATTTTTCGCAATTCTGCTGCTCCAAACGCTTAACCAGAATTGCCTAGGGAAAAAATACACATACCGCTGTAATCGGGCGAGTTTCTACTTTCAGATGCAATAGGAATTTTTGGGTTAGGTCAATCCGTTCGCGAGATATGGGAGTTTGAAGCCAAGAAATGGTTGAGAAGGCAAAACATTTTTCGCAATTCTGCTGCTCCAATCGCTTAACCAGAATGGCCTAGGGAAAAAATACGCATACCGTTGTAATCGGGTGATTTTCTACTTTCAGACGCAGCAGGAACTTCTGGGTTTGGTCAATCCGTTCGCGAGATATGGGAGTTTGAAGCCAAGAAATGGTTGAGAAGGCAAAAAATTTTTCGCAATTCTGCTGCTCCACACGCTTAACCAGAATGGCCTAGGGAAAAAATACATATACCGTTGTAATCGGGCGAGTTTCTACTTTCAGATGCAACAGGAATTTTTTGGTTAGGTCAATCTGTTCGCGAGATATGGGAGTTTGAAGCCAAGAAATGGTTGAGAAGGCAAAAAATTTTTCGCACTTCTGCTGCTCCAAACGCTTAACCAGAATGGCCTAGGGAAAAAATACACATACCGTTGTAATCGGGCGAGATTCTACTTTCAGACGCAACAGGAATTTTTGTGTTAGGTCAATCCGTTCGCGAGATATGGGAGTTTGAAGCCAAGAAATGGTTGAGAAGGCAAACAATTTTTCGCTATTCTGCTGCTCCAAACGCTTAACCAGAATGGCCTAGGGAAAAAATACACATACCGTTGTAATCGGGCGAGTTTCTACTTTCAGACGCAACAGGAATTATTGGGTTAGGTCAATCCGCTCGCGAGATATGGGAGTTTGAAGCCAATAAATTGTTGAGAATGCAAACAATTTTTCGCTATTCTGCTGCTCCAAACTCTTAACCAGAATGGGCTAGGGAGAAAATACACATACCGTTCTAATCGGGCGAGTTTCTTCTTTGAGATGCAACAGGAATTTTTGGGTTAGGTCAATCCGTTCGCGAGATATGGGAGTTTGAAGCTAAGAAATGGTAAAGAAGACAACAAACTGTTCGCACTACTGCTGCTCCAAACGCTTAACTAGAATGGCCTAGGGTAAAAATACACATACCGTTGTAATCGGGCGAGTTTCTACTTTCAGACGCAACAGGAATTTTTGGGTTAGGTCAATCCGTTCGCGAAATATGGGAGTTTGAAGCCAAGAAATGGTTGAGAAGGCAAAAAATTTTTCGCAATTCTGCTGCTCCACACGCTTAACCAGAATGGCCTAGGGAAAAAATACACATACCGTTGTAATCGGACTAGTTTCTACTTTCAGATGCAACAGGAATTTTTGGGTTATGTCAATCCGTTCGCGAGATATGGGAGTTTGAAGCCAAGAAATGGTTGAGAAGGCAAAAAATTTTTCGCAATTCTGCTGCTCCAAACGCTTAACCAGAATTGCCTAGGGAAAAAATACACATACCGCTGTAATCGGGCGAGTTTCTACCTTCAGATGCAATAGGAATTTTTGGGTTAGGTCAATCCGTTCGCGAGATATGGGAGTTTGAAGCCAAGAAATGGTTGAGAAGGCAAAACATTTTTCGCAATTCTGCTGCTCCAAACGCTTAACCAGAATGGCCTAGGGAAAAAATACGCATATCGTTGTAATCGGGTGAGTTTCTACTTTCAGACGCAGCAGGAACTTCTGGGTTTGGTCAATCCGTTCGCGAGATATGGGAGTTTGAAGCCAAGAAATGGTTGAGAAGGCAAAAAATTTTTCGCAATGCTGCTGCTCCAAACGCTTAATCAGAATGGCCTAGGGAAAAAATACATATACCGTTGTAATCGGGCGAGTTTCTACTTTCAGATGCAATAGGAATTTTTGGGTTAGGTCAATCCGTTCGCGAGATATGGGAGTTTGAAGCCAAGAAATGGTTGAGAAGGCAAACAATTTTTCCCTATTCTGCTGCTCCAAACGCTTAACCAGAATGGCCTAGGGAAAAAATACACATACCGTTGTAATCGGGCGAGTTTCTACTTTCAGACGCAACAGGAATTATTGGGTTAGGTCAATCCGTTCGCGAGATATGGGAGTTTGAAGCCAATAAATTGTTGAGAATGCAAACAATTTTTCGCTATTCTGCTGCTCCAAACTCTTAACCAGAATGGGCTAGGGAGAAAATACACATACCGTTGTAATCGGGCGAGTTTCTTCTTTGAGATGCAACAGGAATTTTTGGGTTAGGTCGATCCGTTCGCGAGATATGGGAGTTTGAAGCTAAGAAATGGTAAAGAAGACAACAAACTGTTCGCACTACTGCTGCTCCAAACGCTTAACTAGAATGGCCTAGGGTAAAAATACACATACCGTTGTAATCGGGCGAGTTTCTACTTTCAGACGCAACAGGAATTTTTGGGTTAGGTCAATCCGTTCGCGAAATATGGGAGTTTGAAGCCAAGAAATGGTTGAGAAGGCAAAAAATTTTTCGCAATTCTGCTGCTCCACACGCTTAACCAGAATGGCCTAGGGAAAAAATACACATACCGTTGTAATCGGACTAGTTTCTACTTTCAGATGCAACAGGAATTTTTGGGTTATGTCAATCCGTTCGCGAGATATGGGAGTTTGAAGCCAAGAAATGGTTGAGAAGGCAAAAAATTTTTCGCAATTCTGCTGCTCCAAACGCTTAACCAGAATTGCCTAGGGAAAAAATACACATACCGCTGTAATCGGGCGAGTTTCTACCTTCAGATGCAATAGGAATTTTTGGGTTAGGTCAATCCGTTCGCGAGATATGGGAGTTTGAAGCCAAGAAATGGTTGAGAAGGCAAAACATTTTTCGCAATTCTGCTGCTCCAAACGCTTAACCAGAATGGCCTAGGGAAAAAATACGCATATCGTTGTAATCGGGTGAGTTTCTACTTTCAGACGCAGCAGGAACTTCTGGGTTTGGTCAATCCGTTCGCGAGATATGGGAGTTTGAAGCCAAGAAATGGTTGAGAAGGCAAAAAATTTTTCGCAATGCTGCTGCTCCAAACGCTTAATCAGAATGGCCTAGGGAAAAAATACATATACCGTTGTAATCGGGCGAGTTTCTACTTTCAGATGCAATAGGAATTTTTGCGTTAGGTCAATCCGTTCGCGAGATATGGGAGTTCGAAGCCAAGAAATGGTTGAGAAGGCAAAAAATTTTTCGCAATGCTGCTGCTCCAAACGCTTAATCAGAATGGCCTAGGGAAAAAATACATATACCGTTGTAATCGGGCGAGTTTCTACTTTCAGATGCAATAGGAATTTTTGGGTTAGGTCAATCCGTTCGCGAGATATGGGAGTTTGAAGCTGAGAAATGGTTAAGGAGACAACAAATTTTTCGCACTTCTGCTGCTCCAAACGCTTAACCAGAATGGCCTAGGGAAAAAATACACATACCGTTGTAATCGGGCGAGATTCTACTTTCAGACGCAACAGGAATTTTTGTGTTAGGTCAATCCGTTCGCGAGATATGGGAGTTTGAAGCCAAGAAATGGTTGAGAAGGCAAACAATTTTTCGCTATTCTGCTGCTCCAAACGCTTAACCAGAATGGCCTAGGGAAAAAATACACATACCGTTGTAATCGGGCGAGTTTCTACTTTCAGACGCAACAGGAATTTTTGGGTTAGGTCAATCCGTTCGCGAGATATGGGAGTTTGAAGCCAATAAATTGTTGAGAATGCAAACAATTTTTCGCTATTCTGCTGCTCCAAACTCTTAACCAGAATGGGCTAGGGAGAAAATACACATACCGTTGTAATCGGGCGAGTTTCTTCTTTGAGATGCAACAGGAATTTTTGGGTTAGGTCAATCCGTTCGCGAGATATGGCAGTTTGAAGCTAAGAAATGGTAAAGAAGACAACAAACTGTTCGCACTACTGCTGCTCCAAACGCTTAACTAGAATGGCCTAGGGAAAAAATACACATACTGTTGTAATCGGGCGTGTTTCTACTTTCAGATGCAATAGGAATTTTTGGGTTAAGTCAATCCGTTCGCGAGATATGGGAGTTTGAAGCCACGAAATGGTTGAGAAGGCAAAACATTTTTCGCAATTCTGCTGCTCCAAACGCTTTACCAGAATGGCCTAGGGAAAAAATACACATACCGCTGTAATCGGGCGAGTTTCTACTTTCAGATGCAATAGGAATTTTTGGGTTAGGTCAATCCGTTCGCGAGATATGGGAGTTTGAAGCCAAGAAATGGTTGAGAAGGCAAAACATTTTTCGCAATTCTGCTGCTCCAAACGCTTAACCAGAATGGCCTAGGGAAAAAATACGCATATCGTTGTAATCGGGTGAGTTTCTACTTTCAGACGCAGCAGGAACTTCTGGGTTTGGTCAATCCGTTCGCGAGATATGGGAGTTTGAAGCCAAGAAATGGTTGAGAAGGCAAAAAATTTTTCGCAATTCTGCTGCTCCACACGCTTAACCAGAATGGCCTAGGGAAAAAATACACATACCGTCGTAATCGGGCGTGTTTCTACTTTCAGACGCAACAGGAATTTTTGCGTTAGGTCAATCCGTTCGCGAGATATGGGAGTTCGAAGCCAAGAAATGGTTGAGAAGGCAAAAAATTTTTCGCAATGCTGCTGCTCCAAACGCTTAATCAGAATGGCCTAGGGAAAAAATACATATACCGTTGTAATCGGGCGAGTTTCTACTTTCAGATGCAATAGGAATTTTTGGGTTAGGTCAATCCGTTCGCGAGATATGGGAGTTTGAAGCTGAGAAATGGTTAAGGAGACAACAAATTTTTCGCACTTCTGCTGCTCCAAACGCTTAACCAGAATGGCCTAGGGAAAAAATACACATACCGTTGTAATCGGGCGAGATTCTACTTTCAGACGCAACAGGAATTTTTGTGTTAGGTCAATCCGTTCGCGAGATATGGGAGTTTGAAGCCAAGAAATGGTTGAGAAGGCAAACAATTTTTCGCTATTCTGCTGCTCCAAACGCTTAACCAGAATGGCCTAGGGAAAAAATACACATACCGTTGTAATCGGGCGAGTTTCTACTTTCAGACGCAACAGGAATTTTTGGGTTAGGTCAATCCGTTCGCGAGATATGGGAGTTTGAAGCCAATAAATTGTTGAGAATGCAAACAATTTTTCGCTATTCTGCTGCTCCAAACTCTTAACCAGAATGGGCTAGGGAGAAAATACACATACCGTTGTAATCGGGCGAGTTTCTTCTTTGAGATGCAACAGGAATTTTTGGGTTAGGTCAATCCGTTCGCGAGATATGGCAGTTTGAAGCTAAGAAATGGTAAAGAAGACAACAAACTGTTCGCACTACTGCTGCTCCAAACGCTTAACTAGAATGGCCTAGGGAAAAAATACACATACTGTTGTAATCGGGCGTGTTTCTACTTTCAGATGCAATAGGAATTTTTGGGTTAAGTCAATCCGTTCGCGAGATATGGGAGTTTGAAGCCACGAAATGGTTGAGAAGGCAAAACATTTTTCGCAATTCTGCTGCTCCAAACGCTTTACCAGAATGGCCTAGGGAAAAAATACACATACCGCTGTAATCGGGCGAGTTTCTACTTTCAGATGCAATAGGAATTTTTGGGTTAGGTCAATCCGTTCGCGAGATATGGGAGTTTGAAGCCAAGAAATGGTTGAGAAGGCAAAACATTTTTCGCAATTCTGCTGCTCCAAACGCTTAACCAGAATGGCCTAGGGAAAAAATACGCATATCGTTGTAATCGGGTGAGTTTCTACTTTCAGACGCAGCAGGAACTTCTGGAATTGGTCAATCCGTTCGCGAGATATGGGAGTTTGAAGCCAAGAAATGGTTGAGAAGGCAAAAAATTTTTCGCAATTTTGCTGCTCCAAACGCTTAACCAGAATGGCCTAGGGAAAAAATACACATACCGTTGTAATCGGGCTAGTTTCTACTTTCAGATGCAACAGGAATTTTTCGGTTAAGTCAATCCGTTCGCGAGATATGGGAGTTGGAAGCCAAGAAATGGTTGAGAAGCCAAAAAATTTTTCGCAATTCTGCTGCTCCAAACGCTTAACCAGAATTGCCTAGGGGAAAAATACACATACCGCTGTAATCGGGCGAGTTTCTACTTTCAGATGCAATAGGAATTTTTGGGTTAGGTCAATCCGTTCGCGAGATATTGGAGTTTGAAGCCAAGAAATGGTTGAGAAGGCAAAACATTTTTCGCAATTCTGCTGCTCCAAACGCTTAACCAGAATGGCCTAGGGAAAAAATACGCATATCGTTGTAATCGGGTGAGTTTCTACTTTCAGACGCAGCAGGAACTTCTGGGTTTGGTCAATCCGTTCGCGAGATATGGGAGTTTGAAGCCAAGAAATGGTAAAGAAGACAACAAACTGTTCGCACTACTGCTGCTCCAAACGCTTAACTAGAATGGCCTAGGGAAAAAATACACATACCGTTGTAATCGGGCGAGTTTCTACTTTCAGACGCAACAGGAATTTTTGGGTTAGGTCAATCCGTTCGCGAAATATGGGAGTTTGAAGCCAAGAAATGGTTGAGAAGGCAAAAAATTTTTCGCAATTCTGCTGCTCCACACGCTTAACCAGAATGGCCCAGGGAAAAAATACACATACCGTTGTAATCGGGCTAGTTTCTACTTTCAGATGCAACAGGAATTTTTGTGTTAGGTCAATCCGTTCGCGAGATATGGGAGTTTGAAGCCAAGAAATGGTTGAGAAGGCAAACAATTTTTCGCTGCTCCAAACGCTTAACCAGAATGGCCTAGGGAAAAAATACACATACCGTTGTAATCGGGCGAGTTTCTACTTTCAGACGCAACAGGAATTATTGGGTTAGGTCAATCCGTTCGCGAGATATGGGAGTTTGAAGCCAATAAATTGTTGAGAATGCAAACAATTTTTCGCTATTCTGCTGCTCCAAACTCTTAACCAGAATGGGCTAGGGAGAAAATACACATACCGTTGTAATCGGGCGAGTTTCTTCTTTGAGATGCAACAGAGTTTTTGGGTTAGGTCAATCCGTTCGCGAGATATGGGAGTTTGAAGCTAAGAAATGGTAAAGAAGACAACAAACTGTTCGCACTACTGCTGCTCCAAACGCTTAACTAGAATGGCCTAGGGAAAAAATACACATACCGTTGTAATCGGGCGAGTTTCTACTTTCAGACGCAACAGGAATTTTTGGGTTAGGTCAATCCGTTCGCGAAATATGGAGTTTGAAGCCAAGAAATGGTTGAGAAGGCAAAAAATTTTCGCAATTCTGCTGCTCCACACGCTTAACAGAATGGCCTAGGGAAAAAATACACATACGTCGTAATCGGGCGTGTTTCTACTTTCAGACGCAACAGGAATTTTTGCGTTAGGTCAATCCGTTCGCGAGATATGGGAGTTTGAAGCTGAGAAATGGTTAAGGAGACAACAAATTTTTCGCACTTCTGCTGCTCCAAACGCTTAATCAGAATGGCCTAGGGAAAAAATACATATACCGTTGTAATCGGGCGAGTTTCTACTTTCAGATGCAATAGGAATTTTTGGGTTAGGTCAATCCGTTCGCGAGATATGGGAGTTTGAAGCTGAGAAATGGTTAAGGAGACAACAAATTTTTCGCACTTCTGCTGCTCCAAACGCTTAACCAGAATGGCCTAGGGAAAAAATACACATACCGTTGTAATCGGGCGAGTTTCTACTTTCAGACGCAACAGGAATTTTTGGGTTAGGTCAATCCGTTCGCGAGATATGGGAGTTTGAAGCCAATAAATTGTTGAGAATGCAAACAATTTTTCGCTATTCTGCTGCTCCAAACTCTTAACCAGAATGGGCTAGGGAGAAAATACACATACCGTTGTAATCGGGCGAGTTTCTTCTTTGAGATGCAACAGGAATTTTTGGGTTAGGTCAATCCGTTCGCGAGATATGGCAGTTTGAAGCTAAGAAATGGTAAAGAAGACAACAAACTGTTCGCACTACTGCTGCTCCAAACGCTTAACTAGAATGGCCTAGGGAAAAAATACACATACCGTTGTAATCGGGCGTGTTTCTACTTTCAGATGCAATAGGAATTTTTGGGTTAAGTCAATCCGTTCGCGAGATATGGGAGTTTGAAGCCACGAAATGGTTGAGAAGGCAAAACATTTTTCGCAATTCTGCTGCTCCAAACGCTTTACCAGAATGGCCTAGGGAAAAAATACACATACCGCTGTAATCGGGCGAGTTTCTACTTTCAGATGCAATAGGAATTTTTGGGTTAGGTCAATCCGTTCGCGAGATATGGGAGTTTGAAGCCAAGAAATGGTTGAGAAGGCAAAACATTTTTCGCAATTCTGCTGCTCCAAACGCTTAACCAGAATGGCCTAGGGAAAAAATACGCATATCGTTGTAATCGGGTGAGTTTCTACTTTCAGACGCAGCAGGAACTTCTGGAATTGGTCAATCCGTTCGCGAGATATGGGAGTTTGAAGCCAAGAAATGGTTGAGAAGGCAAAAAATTTTTCGCAATTTTGCTGCTCCAAACGCTTAACCAGAATGGCCTAGGGAAAAAATACACATACCGTTGTAATCGGGCTAGTTTCTACTTTCAGATGCAACAGGAATTTTTCGGTTAAGTCAATCCGTTCGCGAGATATGGGAGTTGGAAGCCAAGAAATGGTTGAGAAGCCAAAAAATTTTTCGCAATTCTGCTGCTCCAAACGCTTAACCAGAATTGCCTAGGGGAAAAATACACATACCGCTGTAATCGGGCGAGTTTCTACTTTCAGATGCAATAGGAATTTTTGGGTTAGGTCAATCCGTTCGCGAGATATGGGAGTTTGAAGCCAAGAAATGGTTGAGAAGGCAAAACATTTTTCGCAATTCTGCTGCTCCAAACGCTTAACCAGAATGGCCTAGGGAAAAAATACGCATATCGTTGTAATCGGGTGAGTTTCTACTTTCAGACGCAGCAGGAACTTCTGGGTTTGGTCAATCCGTTCGCGAGATATGGGAGTTTGAAGCCAAGAAATGGTAAAGAAGACAACAAACTGTTCGCACTACTGCTGCTCCAAACGCTTAACTAGAATGGCCTAGGGAAAAAATACACATACCGTTGTAATCGGGCGAGTTTCTACTTTCAGACGCAACAGGAATTTTTGGGTTAGGTCAATCCGTTCGCGAAATATGGGAGTTTGAAGCCAAGAAATGGTTGAGAAGGCAAAAAATTTTTCGCAATTCTGCTGCTCCACACGCTTAACCAGAATGGCCCAGGGAAAAAATACACATACCGTTGTAATCGGGCTAGTTTCTACTTTCAGATGCAACAGGAATTTTTGTGTTAGGTCAATCCGTTCGCGAGATATGGGAGTTTGAAGCCAAGAAATGGTTGAGAAGGCAAACAATTTTTCGCTATTCTGCTGCTCCAAACGCTTAACCAGAATGGCCTAGGGAAAAAATACACATACCGTTGTAATCGGGCGAGTTTCTACTTTCAGACGCAACAGGAATTATTGGGTTAGGTCAATCCGTTCGCGAGATATGGGAGTTTGAAGCCAATAAATTGTTGAGAATGCAAACAATTTTTCGCTATTCTGCTGCTCCAAACTCTTAACCAGAATGGGCTAGGGAGAAAATACACATACCGTTGTAATCGGGCGAGTTTCTTCTTTGAGATGCAACAGAGTTTTTGGGTTAGGTCAATCCGTTCGCGAGATATGGGAGTTTGAAGCTAAGAAATGGTAAAGAAGACAACAAACTGTTCGCACTACTGCTGCTCCAAACGCTTAACTAGAATGGCCTAGGGAAAAAATACACATACCGTTGTAATCGGGCGAGTTTCTACTTTCAGACGCAACAGGAATTTTTGGGTTAGGTCAATCCGTTCGCGAAATATGGGAGTTTGAAGCCAAGAAATGGTTGAGAAGGCAAAAAATTTTTCGCAATTCTGCTGCTCCACACGCTTAACCAGAATGGCCTAGGGAAAAAATACACATACCGTCGTAATCGGGCGTGTTTCTACTTTCAGACGCAACAGGAATTTTTGCGTTAGGTCAATCCGTTCGCGAGATATGGGAGTTTGAAGCTGAGAAATGGTTAAGGAGACAACAAATTTTTCGCACTTCTGCTGCTCCAAACGCTTAATCAGAATGGCCTAGGGAAAAAATACATATACCGTTGTAATCGGGCGAGTTTCTACTTTCAGATGCAATAGGAATTTTTGGGTTAGGTCAATCCGTTCGCGAGATATGGGAGTTTGAAGCTGAGAAATGGTTAAGGAGACAACAAATTTTTCGCACTTCTGCTGCTCCAAACGCTTAACCAGAATGGCCTAGGGAAAAAATACACACACCGTTGTAATCGGGCGAGATTCTACTTTCAGACGCAACAGGAATTTTTGTGTTAGGTCAATCCGTTCGCGAGATATGGGAGTTTGAAGCCAAGAAATGGTTGAGAAGGCAAACAATTTTTCGCTATTCTGCTGCTCCAAACGCTTAACCAGAATGGCCTAGGGAAAAAATACACATACCGTTGTAATCGGGCGAGTTTCTACTTTCAGACGCAGCAGGAACTTCTGGGTTTGGTCAATCCGTTCGCGAGATATGGGAGTTTGAAACCAAGAAATGGTTGAGAAGGCAAAAAATTTTTCGCAATTCTGCTGCTCCAAACGCTTAACCAGAATTGCCTAGGGAAAAAATACACATACCGTTGTAATCGGGCGAGGTTCTACTTTCAGATGCAACAGGAATTTTTGGGTTAGGTCAATCCGTTCGCTAGATATGGCAGTTTGAAGCCAAGAAATGGTTGAGAAGGCAAAAAATTTTTCGCTATTCTGCTGCTTCAAACGCTTGACCAGAATGGCCTAGGGAAAAAATACACATACCGTTGTAATCGGGCGAGTTTCTATTATCAGATGCAATAGGAATTTTTGGATTAGGTCAATCCGTTCGCGAGATATGGGAGTTTGAAGCTAAGAAATGGTTAAGAAGGCAACAAATTTTTCGCACTTCTGCTGCTCCAAACGCTTGACCAGAATGGCCTAGGGAAAAAATACACATACCGTCGTAATCGGGCGTGTTTCTACTTTCAGACGCAACAGGAATTTTTGGGTTAGGTCAATCCGTTTGCGAGATATGGGAGTTTGAAGCCAAGAAATGGTTGAGAAGGCAAAAAATTGTTCGCTATTCTGCTGCTTCAAACGCTTGACCAGAATGGCCTAGGGAAAAAATACACATACCGTTGTAATCGGGCGAGTTTCTTCTTTCAGATGCAACAGGAATTTTTGGGTTAGGTCAATCCGTTCGCGAGATATGGGAGTATGAAGCCAAGAAATGGTTGAGAAGGCAAAAAATTGTTCGCTAATCTGCTGCTTCAAACGCTTAACCAGAATGGCCTAGAGAAAAAATACACATACCGTTGTAATCGGGCGAGTTTCTTCTTTGAGATGCAACAGGAATTTTTGGGTTAGGTCAATCCGTTCGCGAGATATGGGAGTTTGAAGCTAAGAAATGGTAAAGAAGACAACAAACTGTTCGCAATACTGCTGCTCCAAACGCTTAACTAGAATGGCCTAGGGAAAAAATACACATACCGTTGTAATCGGGCGAGTTTCTACTTTCAGACGCAACAGGAATTTTTGGGTTAGGTCAATCCGTTCGCGAAATATGGGAGTTTGAAGCCAAGAAATGGTTGAGAAGGCAAAAAATTTTTCGCAATTCTGCTGCTCCAAACGCTTAACCAGAATTGCCTAGGGAAAAAATACACATACCGTTGTAATCGGGCGAGGTTCTACTTTCAGATGCAACAGGAATTTTTGGGTTAGGTCAATCCGTTCGCTAGATATGGCAGTTTGAAGCCAAGAAATGGTTGAGAAGGCAAAAAATTTTTCGCTATTCTGCGGCTTCAAACGCTTGACCAGAATGGCCTAGGGAAAAAATACACATACCGTTGTAATCGGGCGAGTTTCTATTATCAGATGCAATAGGAATTTTTGGATTAGGTCAATCCGTTCGCGAGATATGGGAGTTTGAAGCTAAGAAATGGTTAAGAAGGCAACAAATTTTTCGCACTTCTGCTGCTCCAAACGCTTGACCAGAATGGCCTAGGGAAAAAATACACATACCGTCGTAATCGGGCGTGTTTCTACTTTCAGACGCAACAGGAATTTTTGGGTTAGGTCAATCCGTTCGCGAGATATGGGAGTTTGAAGCCAAGAAATGGTTGAGAAGGCAAAAAATTGTTCGCTATTCTGCTGCTTCAAACGCTTGACCAGAATGGCCTAGGGAAAAAATACACATACCGTTGTAATCGGGCGAGTTTCTTCTTTCAGATGCAACAGGAATTTTTGGGTTAGGTCAATCCGTTCGCGAGATATGGGAGTTTGAAGCCAAGAAATGGTTGAGAAGGCAAAAAATTGTTCGCTAATCTGCTGCTTCAAACGCTTAACCAGAATGGCCTAGAGAAAAAATACACATACCGTTGTAATCGGGCGAGTTTCTTCTTTGAGATGCAACAGGAATTTTTGGGTTAGGTCAATCCGTTCGCGAGATATGGGAGTCTGAAGCTAAGAAATGGTAAAGAAGACAACAAACTGTTCGCACTACTGCTGCTCCAAACGCTTAACTAGAATGGCCTAGGGAAAAAATACACATACCGTTGTAATCGGGCGAGTTTCTACTTTCAGACGCAACAGGAATTTTTGGGTTAGGTCAATCCGTTCGCGAAATATGGGAGTTTGAAGCCAAGAAATGGTTGAGAAGGCAAAAAATTTTTCGCAATTCTGCTGCTCCAAACGCTTAACCAGAATTGCCTAGGGAAAAAATACACATACCGCTGTAATCGGGCGAGTTTCTACTTTCAGATGCAATAGGAATTTTTGGGTTAAGTCAATCCGTTCGCGAGATATGGGAGTTTGAAGCCACGAAATGGTTGAGAAGGCAAAACATTTTTCGCAATTCTGCTGCTCCAAACGCTTTACCAGAATGGCCTAGGGAAAAAATACGCATATCGTTGTAATCGGGTGAGTTTCTACTTTCAGACGCAGCAGGAACATCTGGGTTTGGTCAATCCGTTCGCGAGATGTGGGAGTTTGAAGCCAAGAAATGGTTGAGAAGGCAAAAAATTTTTCGCAATTCTGCTGCTCCAAACGCTTAACCAGAATGGGCTAGGGAAAAAATACACATACCGTTGTAATCGGGCGAGGTTCTACTTTGACACGCAACAGGAATTTTTGGGTTAGGTCAATCCGTTCGCGAGATATGGGAGTCTGAAGCTAAGAAATGGTAAAGAAGACAACAAACTGTTCGCACTACTGCTGCTCCAAACGCTTAACCAGAATGGCCTAGGGAAAAAATACACATACCGTTGTAATCGGGCGAGGTTCTACTTTCAGATGCAACAGGAATTTTTGGGTTAGGTCAATCCGTTCGCTAGATATGGCAGTTTGAAGCCAAGAAATGGTTGAGAAGGCAAAAAATTTTTCGCTATTCTGCTGCTTCAAACGCTTGACCAGAATGGCCTAGGGAAAAAATACACATACCGTTGTAATCGGGCGAGTTTCTATTATCAGATGCAATAGGAATTTTTGGATTAGGTCAATCCGTTCGCGAGATATGGGAGTTTGAAGCTAAGAAATGGTTAAGAAGGCAACAAATTTTTCGCACTTCTGCTGCTCCAAACGCTTGACCAGAATGGCCTAGGGAAAAAATACACATACCGTCGTAATCGGGCGTGTTTCTACTTTCAGACGCAACAGGAATTTTTGGGTTAGGTCAATCCGTTCGCGAGATATGGGAGTTTGAAGCCAAGAAATGGTTGAGAAGGCAAAAAATTGTTCGCTATTCTGCTGCTTCAAACGCTTGACCAGAATGGCCTAGGGAAAAAATACACATACCTTTGTAATCGGGCGAGTTTCTTCTTTCAGATGCAACAGGAATTTTTGGGTTAGGTCAATCCGTTCGCGAGATATGGGAGTTTGAAGCCAAGAAATGGTTGAGAAGGCAAAAAATTGTTCGCTAATCTGCTGCTTCAAACGCTTAACCAGAATGGCCTAGAGAAAAAATACACATACCGTTGTAATCGGGCGAGTTTCTTCTTTGAGATGCAACAGGAATTTTTGGGTTAGGTCAATCCGTTCGCGAGATATGGGAGTCTGAAGCTAAGAAATGGTAAAGAAGACAACAAACTGTTCGCACTACTGCTGCTCCAAACGCTTAACTAGAATGGCCTAGGGAAAAAATACACATACCGTTGTAATCGGGCGAGTTTCTACTTTCAGACGCAACAGGAATTTTTGGGTTAGGTCAATCCGTTCGCGAAATATGGGAGTTTGAAGCCAAGAAATGGTTGAGAAGGCAAAAAATTTTTCGCAATTCTGCTGCTCCAAACGCTTAACCAGAATTGCCTAGGGAAAAAATACACATACCGCTGTAATCGGGCGAGTTTCTACTTTCAGATGCAATAGGAATTTTTGGGTTAAGTCAATCCGTTCGCGAGATATGGGAGTTTGAAGCCACGAAATGGTTGAGAAGGCAAAACATTTTTCGCAATTCTGCTGCTCCAAACGCTTTACCAGAATGGCCTAGGGAAAAAATACGCATATCGTTGTAATCGGGTGAGTTTCTACTTTCAGACGCAGCAGGAACATCTGGGTTTGGTCAATCCGTTCGCGAGATGTGGGAGTTTGAAGCCAAGAAATGGTTGAGAAGGCAAAAAATTTTTCGCAATTCTGCTGCTCCAAACGCTTAACCAGAATGGGCTAGGGAAAAAATACACATACCGTTGTAATCGGGCGAGGTTCTACTTTGACACGCATCAGGAATTTTTGGGTTAGGTCAATCCGTTCGCGAGATATGGGAGTCTGAAGCTAAGAAATGGTAAAGAAGACAACAAACTGTTCGCACTACTGCTGCTCCAAACGCTTAACTAGAATGGCCTAGGGAAAAAATACACATACCGTTGTAATCGGGCGAGTTTCTACTTTCAGACGCAACAGGAATTTTTGGGTTAGGTCAATCCGTTCGCGAAATATGGGAGTTTGAAGCCAAGAAATGGTTGAGAAGGCAAAAAATTTTTCGCAATTCTGCTGCTCCAAACGCTTAACCAGAATTGCCTAGGGAAAAAATACACATACCGCTGTAATCGGGCGAGTTTCTACTTTCAGATGCAATAGGAATTTTTGGGTTAAGTCAATCCGTTCGCGAGATATGGGAGTTTGAAGCCACGAAATGGTTGAGAAGGCAAAACATTTTTCGCAATTCTGCTGCTCCAAACGCTTTACCAGAATGGCCTAGGGAAAAAATACGCATATCGTTGTAATCGGGTGAGTTTCTACTTTCAGACGCAGCAGGAACATCTGGGTTTGGTCAATCCGTTCGCGAGATGTGGGAGTTTGAAGCCAAGAAATGGTTGAGAAGGCAAAAAATTTTTCGCAATTCTGCTGCTCCAAACGCTTAACCAGAATGGGCTAGGGAAAAAATACACATACCGTTGTAATCGGGCGAGGTTCTACTTTGACACGCATCAGGAATTTTTGGGTTAGGTCAATCCGTTCGCGAGATATGGGAGTTTGAAGCCAAGAAATGGTTGAGAAGGCAAAAAATTTTTCGCAATTCTGCTGCTCCAAACGCTTAACCAGAATTGCGTAGGGAAAAAATACACATACCGCTGTAATCGGGCGAGTTTCTACTTTCAGATGCAATAGGAATTTTTGGGTTAGGTCCATCCGTTCGCGAGATATGGCAGTTTGAAGCCCAGAAATGGTTGAGAAGGCAAAAAATTTTTCGCAATTTTGCTGCTCCAAACGTTTAACCAGAATGGCCTAGGGAAAAAATACGCATATCGTTGTAATCGGGTGAGTTTCTACTTTCAGACGCAGCAGGAACTTCTGGGTTTGGTCAATCCGTTCGCGAGATATGGGAGTTTGAAGCCAAGAAATGGTTGAGAAGGCAAAAAATTTTTCGCAATTCTGCTGCTCCAAACGCTTAACCAGAATTGCCTAGGGAAAAAATACACATACCGCTGTAATCGGGCGAGTTTCTACTTTCAGATGCAATAGGAATTTTTGGGTTTGGTCAATCCGTTCGCGAGATATGGGAGTTTGAAGCCAAGAAATGGTTGAGAAGGCAAAACATTTTTCGCAATTCTGCTGCTCCACACGCTTAACCAGAATGGCCTAGGGAAAAAATACACATACCGCTGTAATCGGGCGAGTTTCTACTTTCAGATGCAACAGGAATTTTTGGGTTAGGTCAATCCGTTCGCGAAATATGGGAGTTTGAAGCCAAGAAATGGTTGAGAAGGCAAAAAATTTTTCGCAATTCTGCTGCTCCACACGCTTAACCAGAATGGCCTAGGGAAAAAATACACATACCGTTGTAATCGGACGAGTTTCTACTTTCAGATGCAACAGGAATTTTTGGGTTAGGTCAATCCGTTCGCGAGATATGGGAGTTTGAAGCCAAGAAATGGTTGAGAAGGCAAAACATTTTTCGCAATTCTGCTGCTCCAAACGCTTTACCAGAATGGCCTAGGGAAAAAATACGCATATCGTTGTAATCGGGTGAGTTTCTACTTTCAGACGCAGCAGGAACTTCTGGGTTTGGTCAATCCGTTCGCGAGATATGGGAGTTTGAAGCCAAGAAATGGTTGAGAAGGCAAAAAATTTTTCGCAATTCTGCTGCTCCAAACGCTTAACCAGAATTGCCTAGGGAAAAAATACACATAACGTTGTAATCGGGCGAGTTTCTACTTTCAGATGCAACAGGAATTTTTGGGTTAGGTCAATCCGTTCGCGAGATATGGTTGTTTGAAGCCAAGAAATGGTTGAGAAGGCAAAAAATTTTTCGCAATTCTGCTGCTCCAAACGCTTAACCAGAATTGCCTAGGGAAAAAATACACATACCGCTGTAATCGGGCGAGTTTCTACTTTCAGACGCAATAGGAATTTTTGGGTTTGGTCAGTCCATTCGCGAGATATGGGAGTTTGAAGCCAAGAAATGGTTGAGAAGGCAAAAAATTTTTCGCAATTCTGCTGGTCCAAACGCTTAACCAGAATTGCGCAGGGAAAAAATACACATACCGCTGTAATCGGGCGAGTTTCTACTTTCAGATGCAATAGGAATTTTTGGGTTGGGTCAGTCCGTTCGCGAGATATGGTAGTTTGAAGCCAAGAAATGGTTGAGAAGGCAAAACATTTTTCGCAATTCTGCTGCTCCAAACGCTTAACCGGAATGGCCTAGGGAAAAAATACGCATATCGTTGTAATCGGGCGAGTTTCTACTTTCAGACGCAGCAGGAATTTTTGGGTATGGTCAATCCGTTCGCGAGATATGGGACTTTGAAGCTAAGAAATGGTTGAGAAGACCACAAATTTTTCGCAATTCTGCTGCGCCAAACGCTTAACCAGAATGGGCTAGGGAAAAAATACACATACCGTTGTAGTCGGGAGAGTTTCTACTTTCACAGGCAACAGGAATTTTTGGGTTAGGTCTATCCGTTCGCGAGATATGGGAGTTTGGAGCCAAGAAATGGTTGAGAAGGCATACAATTTTTCGCAATTCTGCTGATCCAAACGCTTAACCAGAATGCCCTAGGGAAAAAATACACATACCGCTGTAGTCAAGCGAGTTTATACTTTCAGATGCAATAGGAATTTTTGGGTTAGGTCCATCCGTTCGCGAGATATGGCAGTTTGAAGCCAAGAAATGGTTGAGAAGGCAAAAAATTTTTCGCAATTCTGCTGCTCCAAACGCTTAACCAGAATAGCCTAGGGAAAAAATACACATACCGTTGTAATCGGGCGAGTTTCTACTTTCAGATGCAGTAGGAATTTTTGGGTTAGGTCAATCCGTTCGCGAGATATGGGAGTTTGAAGCTAAGAAATGGTTAAGAAGACAACAAATTTTTCGCACTTCTGCTGCTCCAAACGCTTAACCAGAATGGGCTAGGGAAAAAATACACATACCGTTGTAATCGGGCGAGTTTCTACTTTGATACGCAACAGGAATTTTTGGGTTAGGTCAATCCGTTCGCGAGATATGGGAGTTTGAAGCCAAGAAATGGTTGAGAAGGCAAAAAATTTTTCGCAATTCTGCTGCTCCAAACGCTTAACCAGAATTGCCTAGGGAAAAAATACACATACCGCTGTAATCGGGCGAGTTTCTACTTTCAGATGCAATAGGAATTTTTGGGTTAGGTCAATCCGTTCGCGAGATATGGGAGTTTGAAGCCAAGAAATGGTTGAGAAGGCAAAAAATTGTTCGCTATTCTGATGCTTCAAACGCTTAACCAGAATGGCCTAGAGAAAAAATACACATACCGTTGTAATCGGGCGAGTTTCTTCTTTCAAATGCAACAGGAATTTTTGGGTTAGGTCAATGCGTTCGCGAGATATGGGAGTTTGAAGCTAAGAAATGGTAAAGAAGACAACAAATTGTTCGCTCTACTGCTGCTCCAAACGCTTAACCAGAATGGCCTAGGGAAAAAATACACATACCGTTGTAATCGGGCGACTTTCTACTTTCAGACGCAACAGGAATTTTTGGGTTAGGTCAATGCGTTCGCGAGATATGGGAGTTTGAAGCTAAGAAATGGTAAAGAAGACAACAAATTGTTCACTATTCTGCTTCTTCAAACGCTTGACCAGAATGGCCTAGGGAAAAAATACACACACCGTTGAAATCGGGCGAGTTTCTACTTTCAGACGCAACAGGATCTTTTGGGTTAGGTCAATCCGTTCGCGAGATATGGGAGTTTGAAGCCAAGAAATGGTTGAGAAGGCAAAACATTTTTCGCAATTCTGCTGCTCCAAACGCTTAACCAGAATGGCCTAGGGAAAAAATACGCATATCGTTGTAATCGGGTGAGTTTCTACTTTCAGACGCAGCAGGAACTTCTGGGTTTGGTCAATCCGTTCGCGAGATATGGGAGTTTGAAGCCAAGAAATGGTTGAGAAGGCAAAAAATTTTTCGCAATGCTGCTGCTCCAAACGCTTAATCAGAATGGCCTAGGGAAAAAATACATATACCGTTGTAATCGGGCGAGATTCTACTTTCAGACGCAACAGGAATTTATGGGTTAGGTCAATCCGTTCGCGAGATATGGGAGTTTGAAGCCAAGAAATGGTTGAGAAGGCAAACAATTTTTCGCTATTCTGCTGCTTCAAACGCTTGACCAGAATGGCCTAGGGAAAAAATACACATACCGTCGTAATCGGGCGAGTTTCTACTTTCAGATGCAACAGGAATTTTTGGGTTAGGTCAATCCGTTCGCGAGATATGGGAGTTTGAAGCCAAGAAATGGTTGAGAAGGCAAAAAATTTTTCGCAATTCTGCTGCTCCAAACGCTTAACCAGAATGGCCTAGGGAAAAAATACACATACCGCTGTAATCGGGCGAGTTTCTACTTTCAGACGCAGCAGGAACTTCTGGGTTTGGTCAATCCGTTCGCGAGATATGGGAGTTTGAATCCAAGAAATGGTTGAGAAGGCAAAAAATTTTTCGCAATGCTGCTGCTCCAAACGCTTAATCAGAATGGCCTAGGGAAAAAATACATATACCGTTGTAATCGGGCGAGTTTCTACTTTCAGATGCAATAGGAATTTTTGGGTTAGGTCAATCCGTTCGCGAGATATGGGTGTTTGAAGCTGAGAAATGGTTAAGGAGACAACAAATTTTTCGCACTTCTGCTGCTCCAAACGCTTAACCAGAATGGCCTAGGGAAAAAATACACATACCGTTGTAATCGGGCGAGTTTCTACTTTCAGATGCAACATGAATTTTTGGGTTAGGTCAATCCGTTCGCGAGATATGGGAGTTTGAAGCCAAGAAATGGTTGAGAAGGCAAACAATTTTTCGCTATTCTGCTGCTCCAAACGCATAACCAGAATGGCCTAGGGAAAAAATACACATACCGTTGTAATCGGGCGAGTTTCTACTTTCACACGCAACAGGAATTTTTGGGTTAGGTCTATCCGTTCGCGAGATATGGGAGTTTGAAGCCAAGAAATGGTTGAGAAGGCATACAATTTTTGGTAATTCTGCTGATCCAAACGCTCAACCAGAATGCCTTGGGAAAAAACATACATACCGCTGTAGTCGGGCGAGTTTATACTTTCAGATGCAATAGGAATTTTTGGGTTTGGTCCATCCGTTCGCTAGATATGGCAGTTTGAAGCCAAGAAATGGTTGAGAAGGCAAAAAATTTTTCGCAATTCTGCTGCTCCAAACGCTTGACCAGAATGGCCTAGGGAAAAAATACACATACCGTCGTAATCGGGCGTGTTTCTACTTTCAGACGCAACAGGAATTTTTGGGTTAGGTCAATCCGTTCGCGAGACATGGGAGTTTGAAGCCAAGAAATGGTTGAGAAGGAAAAAAATTGTTCGCTATTCTGCTGCTTCAAACGCTTGACCAGAATGGCCTAGGGAAAAAATACACATACCGTTGTAATCGGGCGAGTTTCTTCTTTCAGATGCAACAGGAATTTTTGGGTTAGGTCAATCCGTTCGCGAGATATGGGAGTTTGAAGCCAAGAAATGGTTGAGAAGGCAAAAAATTGTTCGCTATTCTGATGCTTCAAACGCTTAACCAGAATGGCCTAGAGAAAAAATACACATACCGTTGTAATCGGGCGAGTTTCTTCTTTCAAATGCAACAGGAATTTTTGGGTTAGGTCAATGCGTTCGCGAGATATGGGAGTTTGAAGCTAAGAAATGGTAAAGAAGACAACAAATTGTTCGCTCTACTGCTGCTCCAAACGCTTAACCAGAATGGCCTAGGGAAAAAATACACATACCGTTGTAATCGGGCGACTTTCTACTTTCAGACGCAACAGGAATTTTTGGGTTAGGTCAATGCGTTCGCGAGATATGGGAGTTTGAAGCTAAGAAATGGTAAAGAAGACAACAAATTGTTCACTATTCTGCTTCTTCAAACGCTTGACCAGAATGGCCTAGGGAAAAAATACACATACCGTTGAAATCGGGCGAGTTTCTACTTTCAGACGCAACAGGATCTTTTGGGTTAGGTCAATCCGTTCGCGAGATATGGGAGTTTGAAGCCAAGAAATGGTTGAGAAGGCAAAACATTTTTCGCAATTCTGCTGCTCCAAACGCTTAACCAGAATGGCCTAGGGAAAAAATACGCATATCGTTGTAATCGGGTGAGTTTCTACTTTCAGACGCAGCAGGAACTTCTGGGTTTGGTCAATCCGTTCGCGAGATATGGGAGTTTGAAGCCAAGAAATGGTTGAGAAGGCAAAAAATTTTTCGCAATGCTGCTGCTCCAAACGCTTAATCAGAATGGCCTAGGGAAAAAATACATATACCGTTGTAATCGGGCGAGATTCTACTTTCAGACGCAACAGGAATTTATGGGTTAGGTCAATCCGTTCGCGAGATATGGGAGTTTGAAGCCAAGAAATGGTTGAGAAGGCAAACAATTTTTCGCTATTCTGCTGCTTCAAACGCTTGACCAGAATGGCCTAGGGAAAAAATACACATACCGTCGTAATCGGGCGAGTTTCTACTTTCAGATGCAACAGGAATTTTTGGGTTAGGTCAATCCGTTCGCGAGATATGGGAGTTTGAAGCCAAGAAATGGTTGAGAAGGCAAAAAATTTTTCGCAATTCTGCTGCTCCAAACGCTTAACCAGAATGGCCTAGGGAAAAAATACACATACCGCTGTAATCGGGCGAGTTTCTACTTTCAGACGCAGCAGGAACTTCTGGGTTTGGTCAATCCGTTCGCGAGATATGGGAGTTTGAAGCCAAGAAATGGTTGAGAAGGCAAAAAATTTTTCGCAATGCTGCTGCTCCAAACGCTTAATCAGACTGGCCTAGGGAAAAAATACATATACCGTTGTAATCGGGCGAGATTCTACTTTCAGACGCAACAGGAATTTATGGGTTAGGTCAATCCGTTCGCGAGATATGGGAGTTTGAAGCCAAGAAATGGTTGAGAAGGCAAACAATTTTTCGCTATTCTGCTGCTTCAAACGCTTGACCAGAATGGCCTAGGGAAAAAATACATATACCGTTGTAATCGGGCGAGTTTCTACTTTCAGATGCAATAGGAATTTTTGGGTTAGGTCAATCCGTTCGCGAGATATGGGAGTTTGAAGCTGAGAAATGGTTAAGGAGACAACAAATTTTTCGCACTTCTGCTGCTCCAAACGCTTAACCAGAATGGCCTAGGGAAAAAATACACATACCGTTGTAATCGGGCGAGTTTCTACTTTCAGATGCAACATGAATTTTTGGGTTAGGTCAATCCGTTCGCGAGATATGGGAGTTTGAAGCCAAGAAATGGTTGAGAAGGCAAACAATTTTTCGCTATTCTGCTGCTCCAAACGCTTAACCAGAATGGCCTAGGGAAAAAATACACATACCGTTGTAATCGGGCGAGTTTCTTCTTTCAGATGCAAGAAGAATTTTTGGGTTAGGTCAATCCGTTCGCGAGATATGGGAGTTTGAAGCTAAGAAATGGTAAAGAAGACAACAAATTGTTCACTATTCTGCTTCTTCAAACGCTTGACCAGAATGGCCTAGGGAAAAAATACACATACCGTTGAAATCGGACGAGTTTCTACTTTCAGACGCAACAGGATCTTTTGGGTTAGGTCAATCCGTTCGCGAGATATGGGAGTTTGAAGCCAAGAAATGGTTGAGAAGGCAAAACATTTTTCGCAATTCTGCTGCTCCAAACGCTTAACCAGAATGGCCTAGGGAAAAAATACGCATATCGTTGTAATCGGGTGAGTTTCTACTTTCAGACGCAGCAGGAACTTCTGGGTTTGGTCAATCCGTTCGCGAGATATGGGAGTTTGAAGCCAAGAAATGGTTGAGAAGGCAAAAAATTTTTCGCAATGCTGCTGCTCCAAACGCTTAATCAGAATGGCCTAGGGAAAAAATACATATACCGTTGTAATCGGGCGAGATTCTACTTTCAGACGCAACAGGAATTTATGGGTTAGGTCAATCCGTTCGCGAGATATGGGAGTTTGAAGCCAAGAAATGGTTGAGAAGGCAAACAATTTTTCGCTATTCTGCTGCTTCAAACGCTTGACCAGAATGGCCTAGGGAAAAAATACACATACCGTCGTAATCGGGCGAGTTTCTACTTTCAGATGCAACAGGAATTTTTGGGTTAGGTCAATCCGTTCGCGAGATATGGGAGTTTGAAGCCAAGAAATGGTTGAGAAGGCAAAAAATTTTTCGCAATTCTGCTGCTCCAAACGCTTAACCAGAATGGCCTAGGGAAAAAATACACATACCGCTGTAATCGGGCGAGTTTCTACTTTCAGACGCAGCAGGAACTTCTGGGTTTGGTCAATCCGTTCGCGAGATATGGGAGTTTGAATCCAAGAAATGGTTGAGAAGGCAAAAAATTTTTCGCAATGCTGCTGCTCCAAACGCTTAATCAGAATGGCCTAGGGAAAAAATACATATACCGTTGTAATCGGGCGAGTTTCTACTTTCAGATGCAATAGGAATTTTTGGGTTAGGTCAATCCGTTCGCGAGATATGGGTGTTTGAAGCTGAGAAATGGTTAAGGAGACAACAAATTTTTCGCACTTCTGCTGCTCCAAACGCTTAACCAGAATGGCCTAGGGAAAAAATACACATACCGTTGTAATCGGGCGAGTTTCTACTTTCAGATGCAACATGAATTTTTGGGTTAGGTCAATCCGTTCGCGAGATATGGGAGTTTGAAGCCAAGAAATGGTTGAGAAGGCAAACAATTTTTCGCTATTCTGCTGTTCCAAACGCATAACCAGAATGGCCTAGGGAAAAAATACACATACCGTTGTAATCGGGCGAGTTTCTACTTTCACACGCAACAGGAATTTTTGGGTTAGGTCTATCCGTTCGCGAGATATGGGAGTTTGAAGCCAAGAAATGGTTGAGAAGGCATACAATTTTTGGTAATTCTGCTGATCCAAACGCTCAACCAGAATGCCTTGGGAAAAAATATACATACCGCTGTAGTCGGGCGAGTTTATACTTTCAGATGCAATAGGAATTTTTGGGTTAGGTCCATCCGTTCGCTAGATATGGCAGTTTGAAGCCAAGAAATGGTTGAGAAGGCAAAAAATTTTTCGCAATTCTGCTGCTCCAAACGCTTAACCAGAATGGCCTAGGGAAAAAATACACATACCGTTGTAATCGGGCGAGTTTCTATTATCAGATGCAATAGGAATTTTTGGGTTAGGTCAATCCGTTCGCGAGATATGGGAGTTTGAAGCTAAGAAATGGTTAAGAAGGCAACAAATTTTTCGCACTTCTGCTGCTCCAAACGCTTGACCAGAATGGCCTAGGGAAAAAATACACATACCGTCGTAATCGGGCGTGTTTCTACTTTCAGACGCAACAGGAATTTTTGGGTTAGGTCAATCCGTTCGCGAGACATGGGAGTTTGAAGCCAAGAAATGGTTGAGAAGGAAAAAAATTGTTCGCTATTCTGCTGCTTCAAACGCTTGACCAGAATGGCCTAGGGAAAAAATACACATACCGTTGTAATCGGGCGAGTTTCTTCTTTCAGATGCAACAGGAATTTTTGGGTTAGGTCAATCCGTTCGCGAGATATGGGAGTTTGAAGCCAAGAAATGGTTGAGAAGGCAAAAAATTGTTCGCTATTCTGATGCTTCAAACGCTTAACCAGAATGGCCTAGAGAAAAAATACACATACCGTTGTAATCGGGCGAGTTTCTTCTTTCAAATGCAACAGGAATTTTTGGGTTAGGTCAATGCGTTCGCGAGATATGGGAGTTTGAAGCTAAGAAATGGTAAAGAAGACAACAAATTGTTCGCTCTACTGCTGCTCCAAACGCTTAACCAGAATGGCCTAGGGAAAAAATACACATACCGTTGTAATCGGGCGACTTTCTACTTTCAGACGCAACAGGAATTTTTGGGTTAGGTCAATGCGTTCGCGAGATATGGGAGTTTGAAGCTAAGAAATGGTAAAGAAGACAACAAATTGTTCACTATTCTGCTTCTTCAAACGCTTGACCAGAATGGCCTAGGGAAAAAATACACATACCGTTGGAATCGGGCGAGTTTCTACTTTCAGACGCAACAGGATCTTTTGGGTTAGGTCAATCCGTTCGCGAGATATGGGAGTTTGAAGCCAAGAAATGGTTGAGAAGGCAAAACATTTTTCGCAATTCTGCTGCTCCAAACGCTTAACCAGAATGGCCTAGGGAAAAAATACGCATATCGTTGTAATCGGGTGAGTTTCTACTTTCAGACGCAGCAGGAACTTCTGGGTTTGGTCAATCCGTTCGCGAGATATGGGAGTTTGAAGCCAAGAAATGGTTGAGAAGGCAAAAAATTTTTCGCAATGCTGCTGCTCCAAACGCTTAATCAGAATGGCCTAGGGAAAAAATACATATACCGTTGTAATCGGGCGAGATTCTACTTTCAGACGCAACAGGAATTTATGGGTTAGGTCAATCCGTTCGCGAGATATGGGAGTTTGAAGCCAAGAAATGGTTGAGAAGGCAAACAATTTTTCGCTATTCTGCTGCTTCAAACGCTTGACCAGAATGGCCTAGGGAAAAAATACACATACCGTCGTAATCGGGCGAGTTTCTACTTTCAGATGCAACAGAAATTTTTGGGTTAGGTCAATCCGTTCGCGAGATATGGGAGTTTGAAGCCAAGAAATGGTTGAGAAGGCAAAAAATTTTTCGCAATTCTGCTGCTCCAAACGCTTAACCAGAATGGCCTAGGGAAAAAATACACATACCGCTGTAATCGGGCGAGTTTCTACTTTCAGACGCAGCAGGAACTTCTGGGTTTGGTCAATCCGTTCGCGAGATATGGGAGTTTGAAGCCAAGAAATGGTTGAGAAGGCAAAAAATTTTTCGCAATGCTGCTGCTCCAAACGCTTAATCAGACTGGCCTAGGGAAAAAATACATATACCGTTGTAATCGGGCGAGATTCTACTTTCAGACGCAACAGGAATTTATGGGTTAGGTCAATCCGTTCGCGAGATATGGGAGTTTGAAGCCAAGAAATGGTTGAGAAGGCAAACAATTTTTCGCTATTCTGCTGCTTCAAACGCTTGACCAGAATGGCCTAGGGAAAAAATACATATACCGTTGTAATCGGGCGAGTTTCTACTTTCAGATGCAATAGGAATTTTTGGGTTAGGTCAATCCGTTCGCGAGATATGGGAGTTTGAAGCTGAGAAATGGTTAAGGAGACAACAAATTTTTCGCACTTCTGCTGCTCCAAACGCTTAACCAGAATGGCCTAGGGAAAAAATACACATACCGTTGTAATCGGGCGAGTTTCTACTTTCAGATGCAACATGAATTTTTGGGTTAGGTCAATCCGTTCGCGAGATATGGGAGTTTGAAGCCAAGAAATGGTTGAGAAGGCAAACAATTTTTCGCTATTCTGCTGCTCCAAACGCTTAACCAGAATGGCCTAGGGAAAAAATACACATACCGTTGTAATCGGGCGAGTTTCTTCTTTCAGATGCAAGAAGAATTTTTGGGTTAGGTCAATCCGTTCGCGAGATATGGGAGTTTGAAGCTAAGAAATGGTAAAGAAGACAACAAATTTTTCGCACTTCTGCTGCTCCAAACGCTTAACCAGAATGGCCTAGGGAAAAAATACACATACCGTTGTAATCGGGCGAGTTTCTACTTTCAGACGCAACAGGAATTTGAGGGTTAGGTCAATCCGTTCGCGAGATATGGGAGTTTGAAGCCAAGAAATGGTTGAGAATGCAAACAATTTTTCGCTACTCTGCTGCTCCAAACTCTTAATCAGAATGGGCTAGGGAGAAAATACACATACCGTTGTAATCGGGCGAGTTTCTACTTTCACACGCAACAGGAATTTTTGGGTTAGGTCTATCCGTTCGCGAGATATGGGAGTTTGAAGCCAAGAAATGGTTGAGAAGGCATACAATTTTTGGAAATTCTGCTGATCCAAACGCTCAACCAGAATGCCTTGGGAAAAAATATACATACCGCTGTAGTCGGGCGAGTTTATACTTTCAGATGCAATAGGAATTTTTGGGTTAGGTCCATCCGTTCGCTAGATATGGCAGTTTGAAGCCAAGAAATGGTTGAGAAGGCAAAAAATTTTTCGCAATTCTGCTGCTCCAAACGCTTAACCAGAATGGCCTAGGGAAAAAATACACATACCGTTGTAATCGGGCGAGTTTCTATTATCAGATGCAATAGGAATTTTTGGGTTAGGTCAATCCGTTCGCGAGATATGGGAGTTTGAAGCTAAGAAATGGTTAAGAAGGCAACAAATTTTTCGCTATTTTGATGCTTCAAACGCTTAACCAGAATGGCCTAGAGAAAAAATACACATACCGTTGTAATCGGGCGAGTTTCTTCTTTCAAATGCAACAGGAATTTTTGGGTTAGGTCAATGCGTTCGCGAGATATGGGAGTTTGAAGCTAAGAAATGGTAAAGAAGACAACAAATTGTTCGCTCTACTGCTGCTCCAAACGCTTAACCAGAATGGCCTAGGGAAAAAATACACATACCGTTGTAATCGGGCGACTTTCTACTTTCAGACGCAACAGGAATTTTTGGGTTAGGTCAATGCGTTCGCGAGATATGGGAGTTTGAAGCTAAGAAATGGTAAAGAAGACAACAAATTGTTCACTATTCTGCTTCTTCAAACGCTTGACCAGAATGGCCTAGGGAAAAAATACACATACCGTTGAAATCGGGCGAGTTTCTACTTTCAGACGCAACAGGATCTTTTGGGTTAGGTCAATCCGTTCGCGAGATATGGGAGTTTGAAGCCAAGAAATGGTTGAGAAGGCAAAACATTTTTCGCAATTCTGCTGCTCCAAACGCTTAACCAGAATGGCCTAGGGAAAAAATACGCATATCGTTGTAATCGGGTGAGTTTCTACTTTCAGACGCAGCAGGAACTTCTGGGTTTGGTCAATCCGTTCGCGAGATATGGGAGTTTGAAGCCAAGAAATGGTTGAGAAGGCAAAAAATTTTTCGCAATGCTGCTGCTCCAAACGCTTAATCAGAATGGCCTAGGGAAAAAATACATATACCGTTGTAATCGGGCGAGATTCTACTTTCAGACGCAACAGGAATTTATGGGTTAGGTCAATCCGTTCGCGAGATATGGGAGTTTGAAGCCAAGAAATGGTTGGGAAGGCAAACAATTTTTCGCTATTCTGCTGCTTCAAACGCTTGACCAGAATGGCCTAGGGAAAAAATACACATACCGTTGTAATCGGGCGAGTTTCTACTTTCAGATGCAACAGGAATTTTTGGGTTAGGTCAATCCGTTCGCGAGATATGGGAGTTTGAAGCCAAGAAATGGTTGAGAAGGCAAAAAATTTTTCGCAATTCTGCTGCTCCAAACGCTTAACCAGAATGGCCTAGGGAAAAAATACACATACCGCTGTAATCGGGCGAGTTTCTACTTTCAGACGCAGCAGGAACTTCTGGGTTTGGTCAATCCGTTCGCGAGATATGGGAGTTTGAAGCCAAGAAATGGTTGAGAAGGCAAAAAATTTTTCGCAATGCTGCTGCTCCAAACGCTTAATCAGAATGGCCTAGGGAAAAAATACATATACCGTTGTAATCGGGCGAGTTTCTACTTTCAGATGCAATAGGAATTTTTGGGTTAGGTCAATCCGTTCGCGAGATATGGGAGTTTGAAGCTAAGAAATGGTAAAGAAGACAACAAATTTTTCGCACTTCTGCTGCTCCAAACGCTTAACCAGAATGGCCTAGGGAAAAAATACACATACCGTTGTAATCGGGCGAGTTTCTACTTTCAGACGCAACAGGAATTTTTGGGTTAGGTCAATCCGTTCGCGAGATATGGGAGTTTGAAGCCAAGAAATGGTTGAGAAGGCAAACAATTTTTCGCTATTCTGCTGCTCCAAACGCTTAACCAGAATGGCCTAGGGAAAAAATACACATACCGTTGTAATCGGGCGAGTTTCTACCTTCAGACGCAACAGGAATTTGTGGGTTAGGTCAATCCGTTCGCGAGATATGGGAGTTTGAAGCCAAGAAATGGTTGAGAATGCAAACAATTTTTCGCTACTCTGCTGCTCCAAACTCTTAATCAGAATGGGCTAGGGAGAAAATACACATACCGTTGTAATCGGGCGAGTTTCTACTTTCACACGCAACAGGAATTTTTGGGTTAGGTCTATCCGTTCGCGAGATATGGGAGTTTGAAGCCAAGAAATGGTTGAGAAGGAAAAAAATTGTTCGCTATTCTGCTGCTTCAAACGCTTGACCAGAATGGCCTACGGAAAAAATACACATACCGTTGTAATCGGGCGAGCTTCTTCTTTCAGATGCAACAGGAATTTTTGGGTTAGGTCAATCCGTTCGCGAGATATGGGAGTTTGAAGCCAAGAAATGGTTGAGAAGGCAAAAAATTGTTCGCTATTCTGATGCTTCAAACGCTTAACCAGAATGGCCTAGAGAAAAAATACACATACCGTTGTAATCGGGCGAGTTTCTTCTTTCAAATGCAACAGGAATTTTTGGGTTAGGTCAATGCGTTCGCGAGATATGGGAGTTTGAAGCTAAGAAATGGTAAAGAAGACAACAAATTGTTCGCTCTACTGCTGCTCCAAACGCTTAACCAGAATGGCCTAGGGAAAAAATACACATACCGTTGTAATCGGGCGACTTTCTACTTTCAGACGCAACAGGAATTTTTGGGTTAGGTCAATGCGTTCGCGAGATATGGGAGTTTGAAGCTAAGAAATGGTAAAGAAGACAACAAATTGTTCACTATTCTGCTTCTTCAAACGCTTGACCAGAATGGCCTAGGGAAAAAATACACATACCGTTGAAATCGGGCGAGTTTCTACTTTCAGACGCAACAGGATCTTTTGGGTTAGGTCAATCCGTTCGCGAGATATGGGAGTTTGAAGCCAAGAAATGGTTGAGAAGGCAAAACATTTTTCGCAATTCTGCTGCTCCAAACGCTTAACCAGAATGGCCTAGGGAAAAAATACGCATATCGTTGTAATCGGGTGAGTTTCTACTTTCAGACGCAGCAGGAACTTCTGGGTTTGGTCAATCCGTTCGCGAGATATGGGAGTTTGAAGCCAAGAAATGGTTGAGAAGGCAAAAAATTTTTCGCAATGCTGCTGCTCCAAACGCTTAATCAGAATGGCCTAGGGAAAAAATACATATACCGTTGTAATCGGGCGAGTTTCTACTTTCAGATGCAATAGGAATTTTTGGGTTAGGTCAATCCGTTCGCGAGATATGGGAGTTTGAAGCTAAGAAATGGTAAAGAAGACAACAAATTTTTCGCACTTCTGCTGCTCCAAACGCTTAACCAGAACGGCCTAGGGAAAAAATACACAAACCGTTGTAATCGGGCGAGTTTCTACTTTCAGACGCAACAGGAATTTTTGGGTTAGGTCAATCCGTTCGCGAGATATGGGAGTTTGAAGCCAAGAAATGGTTGAGAAGGCAAACAATTTTTCGCTATTCTGCTGCTCCAAACGCTTAACCAGAATGGCCTTGGGAAAAAATACACATACCGTTGTAATCGGGCGAGTTTCTTCTTTCAGATGCAACAAGAATTTTTGGGTTAGGTCAATCCGTTCGCGAGATATGGGAGTTTGAAGCTAAGAAATGGTAAAGAAGACAACAAATTTTCGCACTTCTGCTGCTCCAAACGCTTAACCAGAATGGCCTAGGGAAAAAATACACATACCGCTGTAATCGGGCGAGTTTCTATTATCAGATGCAATAGGAATTTTTGGGTTAGGTCAATCCGTTCGCGAGATATGGGAGTTTGAAGCTAAGAAATGGTTAAGAAGGCAACAAATATTTCGCACTTCTGCTGCTCCAAACGCTTGACCAGAATGGCCTAGGGAAAAAATACACATACCGTTGTAATCGGGCGAGTTTCTTCTTTCAGATGCAAGAAGAATTTTTGGGTTAGGTCAATCCGTTCGCGAGATATGGGAGTTTGAAGCTAAGAAATGGTAAAGGAGACAACAAATTTTTCGCACTTCTGCTGCTCCAAACGCTTAACCAGAATGGCCTAGGGAAAAAATACATATACCGTTGTAATCGGGCGAGATTCTACTTTCAGACGCAACAGGAATTTATGGGTTAGGTCAATCCGTTCGCGAGATATGGGAGTTTGAAGCCAAGAAATGGTTGAGAAGGCAAACAATTTTTCGCTATTCTGCTGCTTCAAACGCTTGACCAGAATGGCCTAGGGAAAAAATACACATACCGTTGTAATCGGGCGAGTTTCTACTTTCAGATGCAACAGGAATTTTTGGGTTAGGTCAATCCGTTCGCGAGATATGGGAGTTTGAAGCCAAGAAATGGTTGAGAAGGCAAAAAATTTTTCGCAATTCTGCTGCTCCAAACGCTTAACCAGAATGGCCTAGGGCAAAAATACACATACCGCTGTAATCGGGCGAGTTTCTACTTTCAGACGCAGCAGGAACTGCTGGGTTTGGTCAATCCGTTCGCGAGATATGGGAGTTTGAAGCCAAGAAATGGTTGAGAAGGCAAAAAATTTTTCGCAATGCTGCTGCTCCAAACGCTTAATCAGAATGGCCTAGGGAAAAAATACATATACCGTTGTAATCGGGCGAGTTTCTACTTTCAGATGCAATAGGAATTTTTGGGTTAGGTCAATCCGTTCGCGAGATATGGGAGTTTGAAGGTAAGAAATGGTTAAGGAGACAACAAATTTTTCGCACTTCTGCTGCTCCAAACGCTTAACCAGAATGGCCTAGGGAAAAAATACACATACCGTTGTAATCGGGCGAGATTCTACTTTCAGACGCAACAGGAATTTATGGGTTAGGTCAATCCGTTCGCGAGATATGGGAGTTTGAAGCCAAGAAATGGTTGAGAAGGCAAACAATTTTTCGCTATTCTGCTGCTCCAAACGCTTAACCAGAATGGCCTAGGGAAAAAATACACATACCGTTGTAATCGGGCGAGTTTCTTCTTTCAGATGCAACAAGAATTTTTGGGTTAGGTCAATCCGTCCGCGAGATATGGGAGTTTGAAGCTAAGAAATGGTAAAGAAGACAACAAATTTTCGCACTTCTGCTGCTCCAAACGCTTAACCAGAATGGCCTAGGGAAAAAATACACATACCGTTGTAATCGGGCGAGTTTCTATTATCAGATGCAATAGGAATTTTTGGGTTAGGTCAATCCGTTCGCGAGATATGGGAGTTTGAAGCCAAAAAATGGTTGAGAAGGCAAAAAATTTTTCGCAATTCTGCTGCTTCAAACGCTTAACCAGAATTGCCTAGGGAAAAAATACACATACCGTTGTAATCGGGCGAGTTTCTACTTTCAGATGCAATAGGAATTTTTGGGTTAGGTCAATCCGTTCGCGAGATATGGGAGTTTGAAGCTAGGAAATGGTTAAGGAGACAACAAGTTTTTCGCACTTCTGCTGCTCCAAACGCTTAACCAGAATGGCCTAGGGAAAAAATACACATACCGTTGTAATCGGGCGAGATTCTACTTTCAGACGCAACAGGAATTTATGGGTTAGGTCAATCCGTTCGCGAGATATGGGAGTTTGAAGCCAAGAAATGGTTGAGAAGGCAAACAATTTTTCGCTATTCTGCTGCTCCAAACGCTTAACCAGAATGGCCTAGGGAAAAAATACACATACCGTTGTAATCGGGCGAGTTTCTTCTTTCAGATGCAAGAAGAATTTTTGGGTTAGGTCAATCCGTTCGCGAGATATGGGAGTTTGAAGCTAGGAAATGGTAAAGAAGACAACAAATTTTTCGCACTTCTGCTGCTCCAAACTCTTAACCAGAATGGCCTAGGGAAAAAATACACATACCGTTGTAATCGGGCGAGTTTCTACTTTCAGACGCAACAGGAATTTTTGGGTTCGGTCAATCCGTTCGCGAGATATGGGAGTTTGAAGCCAAGAAATGGTTGAGAATACAAAGAATTTTTCGCTATTCTGCTGCTCCAAACTCTTAACCAGAATGGGCTAGGGAGAAAATACACATACCGTTGTAATCGGGCGAGTTTCTACTTTCACAAGCAACAGGAATTTTTGGGTTAGGTCTATCCGTTCGCGAGATATGGGAGTTTGAAGCCAAGAAATGGTTGAGAAGGCATACAATTTTTGGTAATTCTGCTGATCCAAACGCTTAACCAGAATGCCCTAGGGAAAAAATATACATACCGCTGTAGTCGGGCGAGTTTATACTTTCAGATGCAATAGGAATTTTTGGGTTAGGTCCATCCGTTCGCTAGATATGGCAGTTTGAAGCCAAGAAATGGTTGAGAAAGCAAAAAATTTTTCGCAATTCTGCTGCTCCAAACGCTCAACCAGAATGGCCTAGGGAAAAAATACACATACCGTTGCAATCGGGCGAGTTTCTATTATCAGATGCAATAGGAATTTTTGGGTTAGGTCAATCCGTTCGCGAGATATGGGAGTTTGAAGCTAAGAAATGGTTAAGAAGGCAACAAATATTTCGCACTTCTGCTGCTCCAAACGCTTGACCAGAATGGCCTAGGGAAAAAATACACATACCGTTGTAATCGGGCGAGTTTCTTCTTTCAGATGCAAGAAGAATTTTTGGGTTAGGTCAATCCGTTCGCGAGATATGGGAGTTTGAAGCTAAGAAATGGTAAAGGAGACAACAAATTTTTCGCACTTCTGCTGCTCCAAACGCTTAACCAGAATGGCCTAGGGAAAAAATACATATACCGTTGTAATCGGGCGAGATTCTACTTTCAGACGCAACAGGAATTTATGGGTTAGGTCAATCCGTTCGCGAGATATGGGAGTTTGAAGCCAAGAAATGGTTGAGAAGGCAAACAATTTTTCGCTATTCTGCTGCTTCAAACGCTTGACCAGAATGGCCTAGGGAAAAAATACACATACCGTTGTAATCGGGCGAGTTTCTACTTTCAGATGCAACAGGAATTTTTGGGTTAGGTCAATCCGTTCGCGAGATATGGGAGTTTGAAGCCAAGAAATGGTTGAGAAGGCATACAATTTTTGGTAATTCTGCTGATCCAAACGCTTAACCAGAATGCCCTAGGGAAAAAATATACATACCGCTGTAGTCGGGCGAGTTTATACTTTCAGATGCAATAGGAATTTTTGGGTTAGGTCCATCCGTTCGCTAGATATGGCAGTTTGAAGCCAAGAAATGGTTGAGAAAGCAAAAAATTTTTCGCAATTCTGCTGCTCCAAACGCTCAACCAGAATGGCCTAGGGAAAAAATACACATACCGTTGCAATCGGGCGAGTTTCTATTATCAGATGCAATAGGAATTTTTGGGTTAGGTCAATCCGTTCGCGAGATATGGGAGTTTGAAGCTAAGAAATGGTTAAGAAGGCAACAAATATTTCGCACTTCTGCTGCTCCAAACGCTTGACCAGAATGGCCTAGGGAAAAAATACACATACCGTTGTAATCGGGCGAGTTTCTTCTTTCAGATGCAAGAAGAATTTTTGGGTTAGGTCAATCCGTTCGCGCGATATGGGAGTTTGAAGCCAAGAAATGGTTGAGAAGGCAAAAAATTGTTCGCTATTCTGCTGCTTCAAACGCTTAAACAGAATGGCCTAGAGAAAAAATACACATACCGTTGTAATCGGGCGTGTTTCTACTTTCAGACGCAACAGGAATTTTTGCGTTAGGTCAATCCGTTCGCGAGATATGGGAGTTTGAAGCTAAGAAATGGTAAAGAAGACAACAAATTATTCACACTACTGCTGCTCCAAACGCTTAACTAGAATGGCCTAGGGAAAAAATACACATACCGTTGTAATCGGGCGAGTTTCTACTTTCAGACGCAACAGGATCTTTTGGGTTAGGTCAATCCGTTCGCGTGATATGGGAGTTTGAAGCCAAGAAATGGTTGAGAAGGCAAAAAATTTTTCGCACTTCTGCTGCTCCAAACGCTTAACCAGAATGGCCTAGGGAAAAAATACACATACCTTTGTAATCGGGCGAGATTCTACTTTCAGACGCAACAGGAATTTATGGGTTAGGTCAATCCGTTCGCGAGATATGGGAGTTTGAAGCCAAGAAATGGTTGAGAAGGCAAACAATTTTTCGCTATTCTGCTGCTCCAAACGCTTAACCAGAATGGCCTAGGGAAAAAATACACATACCGTTGTAATCGGGCGAGTTTCTATTATCAGATGCAATAGGAATTTTTGGGTTAGGTCAATCCGTTCGCGAGATATGGGAGTTTGAAGCTAAGAAATGGTTAAGAAGGCAACAAATTTTTCGCACTTCTGCTGCTCCAAACGCTTGACCAGAATGGCCTAGGGAAAAAATACACATACCTTTGTAATCGGGCGAGATTCTACTTTCAGACGCAACAGGAATTTATGGGTTAGGTCAATCCGTTCGCGAGATATGGGAGTTTGAAGCCAAGAAATGGTTGAGAAGGCAAACAATTTTTCGCTATTCTGCTGCTCCAAACGCTTAACCAGAATGGCCTAGGGAAAAAATACACATACCGTTGTAATCGGGCGAGTTTCTATTATCAGATGCAATAGGAATTTTTGGGTTAGGTCAATCCGTTCGCGAGATATGGGAGTTTGAAGCTAAGAAATGGTTAAGAAGGCAACAAATTTTTCGCACTTCTGCTGCTCCAAACGCTTGACCAGAATGGCCTAGGGAAAAAATACACATACCGTCGTAATCGGGCGTGTTTCTACTTTCAGACGCAACAGGAATTTTTGCGTTAGGTCAATCCGTTCGCGAGATATGGGAGTTCGAAGCCAAGAAATGGTTGAGAATGCAAACAATTTTTCGCTATTCTGCTGCTCCAAACTCTTAACCAGAATGGGCTAGGGAGAAACTACACATACCGTTGTAATCGGGCGAGTTTCTACTTTCACACGCAACAGGAATTTTTGGGTTAGGTCTATCCGTTCGCGAGATATGGGAGTTTGAAGCCAAGAAATGGTTGAGAAGGCATACAATTTTTGGTAATTCTGCTGATCCAAACGCTTAACCAGAATGCCCTAGGGAAAAAATATACATACCGCTGTAGTCGGGCGAGTTTATACTTTCAGATGCAATAGGAATTTTTGGGTTAGGTCCATCCGTTCGCTAGATATGGCAGTTTGAAGCCAAGAAATGGTTGAGAAAGCAAAAAATTTTTCGCAATTCTGCTGCTCCAAACGCTGAACCAGAATGGCCTAGGGAAAAAATACACATACCGTTGCAATCGGGCGAGTTTCTATTATCAGATGCAATAGGAATTTTTGGGTTAGGTCAATCCGTTCGCGAGATATGGGAGTTTGAAGCTAAGAAATGGTTAAGAAGGCAACAAATTTTTCGCACTTCTGCTGCTCCAAACGCTTGACTAGAATGGCCTAGGGAAAAAATACACATACCGTTGTAATCGGGCGAGTTTCTTCTTTCAGATGCAACAGGAATTTTTGGGTTACGTCAATCCGTTCGCGAGATATGGGAGTTTGAAGCCAAGAAATGGTTGAGAAGGCAAAAAATTGTTCGCTATTCTGCTGCTTCAAACGCTTAACCAGAATGGCCTAGAGAAAAAATACACATACCGTTGTAATCGGGCGAGTTTCTTCTTTCAGATGCAACAGGAATTTTTGGGTTAGGTCAATCCGTTCGCGAGATATGGGAGTTTGAAGCTAAGAAATGGTAAAGAAGACAACAAATTATTCGCACTACTGCTGCTCCAAACGCTTAACTAGAATGGCCTAGGGAAAAAATACACATACCGTTGTAATCGGGCGAGTTTCTACTTTCAGACGCAACAGGAATTTTTGCGTTAGGTCAATCCGTTCGCGAGATATGGGAGTTTGAAGCTAAGAAATGGTAAAGAAGACAACAAATTATTCACACTACTGCTGCTCCAAACGCTTAACTAGAATGGCCTAGGGAAAAAATACACATACCGTTGTAATCGGGCGAGTTTCTACTTTCAGACGCAACAGGATCTTTTGGGTTAGGTCAATCCGTTCGCGTGATATGGGAGTTTGAAGCCAAGAAATGGTTGAGAAGGCAAAAAATTTTTCGCACATCTGCTGCTCCAAACGCTTAACCAGAATGGCCTAGGGAAAAAATACACATACCTTTGTAATCGGGCGAGATTCTACTTTCAGACGCAACAGGAATTTATGGGTTAGGTCAATCCGTTCGCGAGATATGGGAGTTTGAAGCCAAGAAATGGTTGAGAAGGCAAACAATTTTTCGCTATTCTGCTGCTCCAAACGCTTAACCAGAATGGCCTAGGGAAAAAATACACATACCGTTGTAATCGGGCGAGTTTCTATTATCAGATGCAATAGGAATTTTTGGGTTAGGTCAATCCGTTCGCGAGATATGGGAGTTTGAAGCTAAGAAATGGTTAAGAAGGCAACAAATTTTTCGCACTTCTGCTGCTCCAAACGCTTGACCAGAATGGCCTAGGGAAAAAATACACATACCTTTGTAATCGGGCGAGATTCTACTTTCAGACGCAACAGGAATTTATGGGTTAGGTCAATCCGTTCGCGAGATATGGGAGTTTGAAGCCAAGAAATGGTTGAGAAGGCAAACAATTTTTCGCTATTCTGCTGCTCCAAACGCTTAACCAGAATGGCCTAGGGAAAAAATACACATACCGTTGTAATCGGGCGAGTTTCTATTATCAGATGCAATAGGAATTTTTGGGTTAGGTCAATCCGTTCGCGAGATATGGGAGTTTGAAGCTAAGAAATGGTTAAGAAGGCAACAAATTTTTCGCACTTCTGCTGCTCCAAACGCTTGACCAGAATGGCCTAGGGAAAAAATACACATACCGTCGTAATCGGGCGTGTTTCTACTTTCAGACGCAACAGGAATTTTTGCGTTAGGTCAATCCGTTCGCGAGATATGGGAGTTCGAAGCCAAGAAATGGTTGAGAATGCAAACAATTTTTCGCTATTCTGCTGCTCCAAACTCTCAACCAGAATGGGCTAGGGAGAAACTACACATACCGTTGTAATCGGGCGAGTTTCTACTTTCACACGCAACAGGAATTTTTGGGTTAGGTCTATCCGTTCGCGAGATATGGGAGTTTGAAGCCAAGAAATGGTTGAGAAGGCATACAATTTTTGGTAATTCTGCTGATCCAAACGCTTAACCAGAATGCCCTAGGGAAAAAATATACATACCGCTGTAGTCGGGCGAGTTTATACTTTCAGATGCAATAGGAATTTTTGGGTTAGGTCCATCCGTTCGCTAGATATGGCAGTTTGAAGCCAAGAAATGGTTGAGAAAGCAAAAAATTTTTCGCAATTCTGCTGCTCCAAACGCTGAACCAGAATGGCCTAGGGAAAAAATACACATACCGTTGCAATCGGGCGAGTTTCTATTATCAGATGCAATAGGAATTTTTGGGTTAGGTCAATCCGTTCGCGAGATATGGGAGTTTGAAGCTAAGAAATGGTTAAGAAGGCAACAAATTTTTCGCACTTCTGCTGCTCCAAACGCTTGACTAGAATGGCCTAGGGAAAAAATACACATACCGTTGTAATCGGGCGAGTTTCTTCTTTCAGATGCAACAGGAATTTTTGGGTTACGTCAATCCGTTCGCGAGATATGGGAGTTTGAAGCCAAGAAATGGTTGAGAAGGCAAAAAATTGTTCGCTATTCTGCTGCTTCAAACGCTTAACCAGAATGGCCTAGAGAAAAAATACACATACCGTTGTAATCGGGCGAGTTTCTTCTTTCAGATGCAACAGGAATTTTTGGGTTAGGTCAATCCGTTCGCGAGATATGGGAGTTTGAAGCTAAGAAATGGTAAAGAAGACAACAAATTATTCGCACTACTGCTGCTCCAAACGCTTAACTAGAATGGCCTAGGGAAAAAATACACATACCGTTGTAATCGGGCGAGTTTCTACTTTCAGACGCAACAGGATCTTTTGGGTTAGGTCAGTCCGTTCGCGTGATATGGGAGTTTGAAGCCAAGAAATGGTTGAGAAGGCAAAAAATTTTTCGCACTTCTGGTGCTCCAAACGCTTAACCAGAATGGCCTAGGGAAAAAATACACATACCGTTGTAATCGGGCGAGTTTCTTCTTTCAGATGCAACAGGAATTTTTGGGTTAGGTCAATCCGTTCGCGAGATATGGGAGTTTGAAGCCAAGAAATGGTTGAGAAGGAAAAAAATTGTTCACTATTCTGCTGCTTCAAACGCTTGAGCAGAATGGCCTAGGGAAAAAATACACATACCGTTGTAATCGGGCGAGTTTCTTCTTTCAGATGCAACAGGAATTTTTGGGTTATGTCAATCCGTTCGCGAGATATGGGAGTTTGAAGCCAAGAAATGGTTGAGAAGGCAAAAAATTGTTCGCACTTCTGCTGCTCCAAACGCTTAACCAGAATGGCCTAGGGAAAAAATACACATACCTTTGTAATCGGGCGAGATTCTACTTTCAGACGCAACAGGAATTTATGGGTTAGGTCAATCCGTTCGCGAGATATGGGAGTTTGAAGCCAAGAAATGGTTGAGAAGGCAAACAATTTTTCGCTATTCTGCGGCTCCAAACGCTTAACCAGAATGGCCTAGGGAAAAAATACACATACCGTTGTAATCGGGCGAGTTTCTTCTTTCAGATGCAAGAAGAATTTTTGGGTTAGGTCAATCCGTTCGCGAGATATGGGAGTTTGAAGCTAAGAAATGGTAAAGGAGACAACAAATTTTTCGCACTTCTGCTGCTCCAAACGCTTGACCAGAATGGCCTAGGGAAAAAATACACGTACCGTCGTAATCGGGCGTGTTTCTACTTTCAGACGCAACAGGAACTTTTGGGTTAGGTCAATCCGTTCGCGAGATATGGGAGTTTGAAGCCAAGAAATGGTTGAGAAGGAAAAAAATTGTTCACTATTCTGCTGCTTCAAACGCTTGACCAGAATGGCCTAGGGAAAAAATACACATACCGTTGTAATCGGGCGAGTTTCTTCTTTCAGATGCAACAGGAATTTTTGGGTTAGGTCAATCCGTTCGCGCGATATGGGAGTTTGAAGCCAAGAAATGGTTGAGAAGGCAAAAAATTGTTCGCTATTCTGCTGCTTCAAACGCTTAACCAGAATGGCCTAGAGAAAAAATACACATACCGTTGTAATCGGGCGTGTTTCTACTTTCAGACGCAACAGGAATTTTTGCGTTAGGTCAATCCGTTCGCGAGATATGGGAGTTTGAAGCTAAGAAATGGTAAAGAAGACAACAAATTATTCGCACTACTGCTGCTCCAAACGCTTAACTAGAATGGCCTAGGGAAAAAATACACATACCGTTGTAATCGGGCGAGTTTCTACTTTCAGACGCAACAGGATCTTTTGGGTTAGGTCAATCCGTTCGCGTGATATGGGAGTTTGAAGCCAAGAAATGGTTGAGAAGGCAAAAAATTTTTCGCACTTCTGCTGCTCCAAACGCTTAACCAGAATGGCCTAGGGAAAAAATACACATACCTTTGTAATCGGGCGAGATTCTACTTTCAGACGCAACAGGAATTTATGGGTTAGGTCAATCCGTTCGCGAGATATGGGAGTTTGAAGCCAAGAAATGGTTGAGAAGGCAAACAATTTATCGCTATTCTGCTGCTCCAAACGCTTAACCAGAATGGCCTAGGGAAAAAATACACATACCGTTGTAATCGGGCGAGTTTCTATTATCAGATGCAATAGGAATTTTTGGGTTAGGTCAATCCGTTCGCGAGATATGGGAGTTTGAAGCTAAGAAATGGTTAAGAAGGCAACAAATTTTTCGCACTTCTGCTGCTCCAAACGCTTGACCAGAATGGCCTAGGGAAAAAATACACATACCGTCGTAATCGGGCGTGTTTCTACTTTCAGACGCAACAGGAATTTTTGCGTTAGGTCAATCCGTTCGCGAGATATGGGAGTTCGAAGCCAAGAAATGGTTGAGAATGCAAACAATTTTTCGCTATTCTGCTGCTCCAAACTCTTAACCAGAATGGGCTAGGGAGAAACTACACATACCGTTGTAATCGGGCGAGTTTCTACTTTCACACGCAACAGGAATTTTTGGGTTAGGTCTATCCGTTCGCGAGATATGGGAGTTTGAAGCCAAGAAATGGTTGAGAAGGCATACAATTTTTCGCACTTCTGCTGCTCCAAACGCTTGACTAGAATGGCCTAGGGAAAAAATACACATACCGTTGTAATCGGGCGAGTTTCTTCTTTCAGATGCAACAGGAATTTTTGGGTTAGGTCAATCCGTTCGCGAGATATGGGTGTTTGAAGCCAAGAAATGGTTGAGAAGGCAAAAAATTGTTCGCTATTCTGCTGCTTCAAACGCTTAACCAGAATGGCCTAGAGAAAAAATACACATACCGTTGTAATCGGGCGAGTTTCTTCTTTCAGATGCAACAGGAATTTTTGGGTTAGGTCAATCCGTTCGCGAGATATGGGAGTTTGAAGCTAAGAAATGGTAAAGAAGACAACAAATTATTCGCACTACTGCTGCTCCAAACGCTTAACTAGAATGGCCTAGGGAAAAAATACACATACCGTTGTAATCGGGCGAGTTTCTACTTTCAGACGCAACAGGATCTTTTGGGTTAGGTCAATCCGTTCGCGTGATATGGGAGTTTGAAGCCAAGAAATGGTTGAGAAGGCAAAAAATTTTTCGCACTTCTGCTGCTCCAAATGCTTAACCAGAATGGCCTAGGGAAAAAATACACATACCTTTGTAATCGGGCGAGATTCTACTTTCAGACGCAACAGGAATTTATGGGTTAGGTCAATCCGTTCGCGAGATATGGGAGTTTGAAGACAAGAAATGGTTGAGAAGGCAAACAATTTTTCGCTATTCTGCTGCTCCAAACGCTTAACCAGAATGGCCTAGGGAAAAAATACACATACCGTTGTAATCGGGCGAGTTTCTTCTTTCAGATGCAAGAAGAATTTTTGGGTTAGGTCAATCCGTTCGCGAGATATGGGAGTTTGAAGCCAAGAAATGGTTGAGAAGGCAAAAAATTGTTCACTATTCTGCTGCTTCAAACGCTTGACCAGAATGGCCTAGGGAAAAAATACACATACCGTTGTAATCGGGCGAGTTTCTTCTTTCAGATGCAACAGGAATTTTTGGGTTAGGTCAATCCGTTCGCGAGATATGGGAGTTTGAAGCCAAGAAATGGTTGAGAAGGCAAAAAATTGTTCGCTATTCTGCTGCTTCAAAGGCTTAACCAGAATGGCCTAGAGAAAAAATACACATACCGTTGTAATCGGGCGTGTTTCTACTTTCAGACGCAACAGGAATTTTTGGGTTAGGTCTATCCGTTCGCGAGATATGGGAGTTTGAAGCCAAGAAATGGTTGAGAAGGCATACAATTTTTGGTAATTCTGCTGATCCAAACGCTTAACCAGAATGCCCTAGGGAAAAAATATACATACCGCTGTAGTCGGGCGAGTTTATACTTTCAGATGCAATAGGAATTTTTGGGTTAGGTCCATCCGTTCGCTAGATATGGCAGTTTGAAGCCAAGAAATGGTTGAGAAATCAAAAAATTTTTCGCAATTCTGCTGCTCCAAACGCTGAACCAGAATGGCCTAGGGAAAAAATACACATACCGTTGCAATCGGGCGAGTTTCTGTTATCAGATGCAATAGGAATTTTTGGGTTAGGTCAATCCGTTCGCGAGATATGGGAGTTTGAAGCTAAGAAATGGTTAAGAAGGCAACAAATTTTTCGCACTTCTGCTGCTCCAAACGCTTGACTAGAATGGCCTAGGGAAAAAATACACATACCGTTGTAATCGGGCGAGTTTCTTCTTTCAGATGCAACAGGAATTTTTGGGTTAGGTCAATCCGTTCGCGAGATATGGGAGTTTGAAGCCAAGAAATGGTTGAGAAGGCAAAAAATTGTTCGCTATTCTGCTGCTTCAAACGCTTAACCAGAATGGCCTAGAGAAAAAATACACATACCGTTGTAATCGGGCGAGTTTCTTCTTTCAGATGCAACAGGAATTTTTGGGTTAGGTCAATCCGTTCGCGAGATATGGGAGTTTGAAGCTAAGAAATGGTAAAGAAGACAACAAATTATTCGCACTACTGCTGCTCCAAACGCTTAACAAGAATGGCCTAGGGAAAAAATACACATACCGTTGTAATCGGGCGAGTTTCTACTTTCAGACGCAACAGGATCTTTTGGGTTAGGTCAATCCGTTCGCGTGATATGGGAGTTTGAAGCCAAGAAATGGTTAAGAAGGCAAAAAATTTTTCGCACTTCTGCTGCTCCAAACGCTTAACCAGAATGGCCTAGGGAAAAAATACACATACCTTTGTAATCGGGCGAGATTCTACTTTCAGACGCAACAGGAATTTATGGGTTAGGTCAATCCGTTCGCGAGATATGGGAGTTTGAAGCCAAGAAATGGTTGAGAAGGCAAACAATTTTTCGCTATTCTGCTGCTCCAAACGCTTAACCAGAATGGCCTAGGGAAAAAATACACATACCGTTGTAATCGGGCGAGTTTCTTCTTTCAGATGCAAGAAGAATTTTTGGGTTAGGTCAATCCGTTCGCGAGATATGGGAGTTTGAAGCTAAGAAATGGTAAAGGAGACAACAAATTTTTCGCACTTCTGCTGCTCCAAACGCTTAACCAGAATGGCCTAGGGAAAAAATACACATACCGTTTTAATCGGGCGAGTTTCTAATTTCAGACGCAACAGGAATTTTTGGGTTAGGTCAATCCGTTCGCGAGATATGGGAGTTTGAAGCCAAGAAATGGTTGAGAATGCAAACAATTTTTCGCTATTCAGCTGCTCCAAACTCTTAACCAGAATGGGCTAGGGAGAAAATACACATACCGTTGTAATCGGGCGAGTTTATACTTTCAGATGCAATAGGAATTTTTGGGTTAGGTCCATCCGTTCGCTAGATATGGCAGTTTGAAGCCAAGAAATGGTTGAGAAGGCAAAAAATTTTTGGCAATTCTGCTGCTCCAAACGCTTAACCAGGATGGCCTAGGGAAAAAATACACATACCGTTGTAATCGGGCGAGTTTCTATTATCAGATGCAATAGGAATTTTTGGGTTAGGTCAATCCGTTCGCGAGATATGGGAGTTTGAAGCTAAGAAATGGTTAAGAAGGCAACAAATTTTTCGCACTTCTGCTGCTCCAAACGCTTGACCAGAATGGCCTAGGGAAAAAATACACATACCGTCGTAATCGGGCGTGTTTCTACTTTCAGACGCAACAGGAATTTTTGGGTTAGGTCAATCCGTTCGCGAGATATGGGAGTTTGAAGCCAAGAAATGTTTGAGAAGGCAAAAAATTGTTCGCTATTCTGCTGCTTCAAACGCTTAACCAGAATGGCCTAGAGAAAAAATACACATACCGTTGTAATCGGGCGTGTTTCTACTTTCAGACGCAACAGGAATTTTTGCGTTAGGTCAATCCGTTCGCGAGATATGGGAGTTTGAAGCTAAGAAATGGTAAAGAAGACAACAAATTATTCGCACTACTGCTGCTCCAAACGTTTAACTAGAATGGCCTAGGGAAAAAATACACATACCGTTGTAATCGGGCGAGTTTCTACTTTCAGACGCAACAGGATCTTTTGGGTTAGGTCAATCCGTTCGCGTGATATGGGAGTTTGAAACCAAGAAATGGTTGAGAAGGCAAAAAATTTTTCGCACTTCTGCTGCTCCAAACGCTTAACCAGAATGGCCTAGGGAAAAAATACACATACCGTTGTAATCGGGCGAGTTTCTATTATCAGATGCAATAGGAATTTTTGGGTTAGGTCAATCCGTTCGCGAGATATGGGAGTTTGAAGCTAAGAAATGGTTAAGAAGGCAACAAATTTTTCGCACTTCTGCTGCTCCAAACGCTTGACCAGAATGGCCTAGGGAAAAAATACACATACCGTCGTAATCGGGCGTGTTTCTACTTTCAGACGCAACAGGAATTTTTGCGTTAGGTCAATCCGTTCGCGAGATATGGGAGTTCGAAGCCAAGAAATGGTTGAGAATGCAAACAATTTTTCGCTATTCTGCTGCTCCAAACTCTTAACCAGAATGGGCTAGGGAGAAACTACACATACCGTTGTAATCGGGCGAGTTTCTACTTTCACACGCAACAGGAATTTTTGGGTTAGGTCTATCCGTTCGCGAGATATGGGAGTTTGAAGCCAAGAAATGGTTGAGAAGGCATACAATTTTTCGCACTTCTGCTGCTCCAAACGCTTGACTAGAATGGCCTAGGGAAAAAATACACATACCGTTGTAATCGGGCGAGTTTCTTCTTTCAGATGCAACAGGAATTTTTGGGTTAGGTCAATCCGTTCGCGAGATATGGGTGTTTGAAGCCAAGAAATGGTTGAGAAGGCAAAAAATTGTTCGCTATTCTGCTGCTTCAAACGCTTAACCAGAATGGCCTAGAGAAAAAATACACATACCGTTGTAATCGGGCGAGTTTCTTCTTTCAGATGCAACAGGAATTTTTGGGTTAGGTCAATCCGTTCGCGAGATATGGGAGTTTGAAGCTAAGAAATGGTAAAGAAGACAACAAATTATTCGCACTACTGCTGCTCCAAACGCTTAACTAGAATGGCCTAGGGAAAAAATACACATACCGTTGTAATCGGGCCAGTTTCTACTTTCAGACGCAACAGGATCTTTTGGGTTAGGTCAATCCGTTCGCGTGATATGGGAGTTTGAAGCCAAGAAATGGTTGAGAAGGCAAAAAATTTTTCGCACTTCTGCTGCTCCAAATGCTTAACCAGAATGGCCTAGGGAAAAAATACACATACCTTTGTAATCGGGCGAGATTCTACTTTCAGACGCAACAGGAATTTATGGGTTAGGTCAATCCGTTCGCGAGATATGGGAGTTTGAAGCCAAGAAATGGTTGAGAAGGCAAACAATTTTTCGCTATTCTGCTGCTCCAAACGCTTAACCAGAATGGCCTAGGGAAAAAATACACATACCGTTGTAATCGGGCGAGTTTCTTCTTTCAGATGCAAGAAGAATTTTTGGGTTAGGTCAATCCGTTCGCGAGATATGGGAGTTTGAAGCTAAGAAATGGTAAAGGAGACAACAAATTTTTCGCACTTCTGCTGCTCCAAACGCTTGACCAGAATGGCCTAGGGAAAAAATACACATACCGTCGTAATCGGGCGTGTTTCTACTTTCAGACGCAACAGGAATTTTTGGGTTAGGTCAATCCGTTCGCGAGATATGGGAGTTTGAAGCCAAGAAATGGTTGAGAAGGCAAAAAATTGTTCACTATTCTGCTGCTTCAAACGCTTGACCAGAATGGCCTAGGGAAAAAATACACATACCGTTGTAATCGGGCGAGTTTCTTCTTTCAGATGCAACAGGAATTTTTGGGTTAGTTCAATCCGTTCGCGAGATATGGGAGTTTGAAGCCAAGAAATGGTTGAGAAGGCAAAAAATTGTTCGCTATTCTGCTGCTTCAAAGGCTTAACCAGAATGGCCTAGAGAAAAAATACACATACCGTTGTAATCGGGCGTGTTTCTACTTTCAGACGCAACAGGAATTTTTGGGTTAGGTCTATCCGTTCGCGAGATATGGGAGTTTGAAGCCAAGAAATGGTTGAGAAGGCATACAATTTTTGGTAATTCTGCTGATCCAAACGCTTAACCAGAATGCCCTAGGGAAAAAATATACATACCGCTGTAGTCGGGCGAGTTTATACTTTCAGATGCAACAGGAATTTTTGGGTTAGGTCAATCCGTTCGCGAGATATGGGAGTTTGAAGCTAAGAAATGGTAAAGAAGACAACAAATTATTCGCACTACTGCTGCTCCAAACGCTTGACCAGAATGGCCTAGGGAAAAAATACACATACCGTCGTAATCGGGCGTGTTTCTACTTTCAGACGCAACAGGAATTTTTGGGTTAGGTCAATCCGTTCGCGAGATATGGGAGTTTGAAGCCAAGAAATGGTTCAGAAGGCAAAAAATTTTTCGCAATTCTGCTGCTCCAAACGCTGAACCAGAATGGCCTAGGGAAAAAATACACATACCGTTGCAATCGGGCGAGTTTCTGTTATCAGATGCAATAGGAATTTTTGGGTTAGGTCAATCCGTTCGCGAGATATGGGAGTTTGAAGCTAAGAAATGGTTAAGAAGGCAACAAATTTTTCGCACTTCTGCTGCTCCAAACGCTTGACTAGAATGGCCTAGGGAAAAAATACACATACCGTTGTAATCGGGCGAGTTTCTTCTTTCAGATGCAACAGGAATTTTTGGGTTAGGTCAATCCGTTCGCGAGATATGGGAGTTTGAAGCCAAGAAATGGTTGAGAAGGCAAAAAATTGTTCGCTATTCTGCTGCTTCAAACGCTTAACCAGAATGGCCTAGAGAAAAAATACACATACCGTTGTAATCGGGCGAGTTTCTTCTTTCAGATGCAACAGGAATTTTTGGGTTAGGTCAATCCGTTCGCGAGATATGGGAGTTTGAAGCTAAGAAATGGTAAAGAAGACAACAAATTATTCGCACTACTGCTGCTCCAAACGCTTAACTAGAATGGCCTAGGGAAAAAATACACATACCGTTGTAATCGGGCGAGTTTCTACTTTCAGACGCAACAGGATCTTTTGGGTTAGGTCAATCCGTTCGCGTGATATGGGAGTTTGAAGCCAAGAAATGGTTGAGAGGGCAAAAAATTTTTCGCACTTCTGCTGCTCCAAACGCTTAACCAGAATGGCCTAGGGAAAAAATACACATACCTTTGTAATCGGGCGAGATTCTACTTTCAGACGCAACAGGAATTTATGGGTTAGGTCAATCCGTTCGCGAGATATGGGAGTTTGAAGCCAAGAAATGGTTGAGAAGGCAAACAATTTTTCGCTATTCTGCTGCTCCAAACGCTTAACCAGAATGGCCTAGGGAAAAAATACACATACCGTTGTAATCGGGCGAGTTTCTTCTTTCAGATGCAAGAAGAATTTTTGGGTTAGGTCAATCCGTTCGCGAGATATGGGAGTTTGAAGCTAAGAAATGGTAAAGGAGACAACAAATTTTTCGCACTTCTGCTGCTCCAAACGCTTAACCAGAATGGCCTAGGGAAAAAATACACATACCGTTTTAATCGGGCGAGTTTCTACTTTCAGACGCAACAGGAATTTTTGGGTTAGGTCAATCCGTTCGCGAGATATGGGAGTTTGAAGCCAAGAAATGGTTGAGAATGCAAACAATTTTTCGCTATTCAGCTGCTCCAAACTCTTAACCAGAATGGGCTAGGGAGAAAATACACATACCGTTGTAATCGGGCGAGTTTATACTTTCAGATGCAATAGGAATTTTTGGGTTAGGTCCATCCGTTCGCTAGATATGGCAGTTTGAAGCCAAGAAATGGTTGAGAAGGCAAAAAATTTTTGGCAATTCTGCTGCTCCAAACGCTTAACCAGGATGGCCTAGGGAAAAAATACACATACCGTTGTAATCGGGCGAGTTTCTATTATCAGATGCAATAGGAATTTTTGGGTTAGGTCAATCCGTTCGCGAGATATGGGAGTTTGAAGCTAAGAAATGGTTAAGAAGGCAACAAATTTTTCGCACTTCTGCTGCTCCAAACGCTTGACCAGAATGGCCTAGGGAAAAAATACACATACCGTCGTAATCGGGCGTGTTTCTACTTTCAGACGCAACAGGAATTTTTGGGTTAGGTCAATCCGTTCGCGAGATATGGGAGTTTGAAGCCAAGAAATGGTTGAGAAGGCAAAAAATTGTTCACTATTCTGCTGCTTCAAACGCTTGACCAGAATGGCCTAGAGAAAATACACATACCGTTGTAATCGGGCGAGTTTCTTCTTTCAAATGCAACAGGAATTTTTGGGTTAGGTCAATCCGTTCGCGAGATATGGGAGTTTGAAGCTAAGAAATGGTAAAGAAGACAACAAATTGTTCGCACTACTGCTGCTCCAAACTCTTAACTAGAATGGCCTAGGGAAAAAATACACATACCGTTGTAATCGGGCGAGTTTCTACTTTCAGACGCAACAGGATCTTTTGGGTTAGGTCAATCCGTTCGCGAGATATGGGAGTTTGAAGCCAAGAAATGGTTGAGAAGGCAAAACATTTTTCGCAATTCTGCTGCTCCAAACGCTTAACCAGAATGGCCTAGGGAAAAAATACGCATATCGTTGTAATCGGGTGAGTTTCTACTTTCAGACGCAGCAGGAACTTCTGGGTTTGGTCAATCCGTTCGCGAGATATGGGAGTTTGAAGCCAAGAAATGGTTGAGAAGGCAAAAAATTTTTCGCAATGCTGCTGCTCCAAACGCTTAACCAGAATGGCCTAGGGAATAAATACACATACCGCTGTAATCGGGCGAGTTTCTACTTTCAGATGCAATAGGAATTTTTGGGTTAGGTCAATCCGTTCGCGAGATATGGGAGTTTGAAGCCAAGAAATGGTTGAGAAGGCAAAAAATTTTTCGCAATTCTGCTGCTCCAAACGCTTAACCAGAATGGCCTAGGGAATAAATACACATACCGCTGTAATCGGGCGAGTTTCTACTTTCAGACGCAGCAGGAACTTCTGGGTTTGGTCAATCCGTTCGCGAGATATGGGAGTTTGAAGCCAAGAAATGGTTGAGAAGGCAAAAAATTTTTCGCAATGCTGCTGCTCCAAACGCTTAATCAGAATGGCCTAGGGAAAAAATACATATACCGTTGTAATCGGGCGAGTTTCTACTTTCAGATGCAATAGGAATTTTTGGGTTAGGTCAATCCGTTCGCGAGATATGGGAGTTTGAAGCTAAGAAATGGTTAAGAAGGCAACAAATTTTTCGCACTTCTGCTGCTCCAAACGCTTGACCAGAATGGCCTAGGGAAAAAATACACATACCGTCGTAATCGGGCGTGTTTCAACTTTCAGACGCAACAGCAATTTTTGGGTTAGGTCAATCCGTTCGCGAGATATGGGAGTTTGAAGCCAAAAAATGGTTGAGAAGGCAAAAAATTTTTCGCAATTCTGCTGCTTCAAACGCTTAACCAGAATTGCCTAGGGAAAAAATACACATACCGTTGTAATCGGGCGAGTTTCTACTTTCAGATGCAACAGGAATTTTTGGGTTAGGTCAATCCGTTCGCGAGATATGGGAGTTTGAAGCCAAGAAATGGTTGAGAAGGCAAAAAATTTTTCGCAATTCTGCTGCTCCAAACGCTTAACCAGAATTGCCTAGGGAAAAAATACACATACCGCTGTAATCGGGCGAGTTTCTACTTTCAGATGCAATAGGAATTTTTGGGTTAGGTCAATCCGTTCGCGAGATATGGGAGTTTGAAGCTAAGAAATGGTTAAGGAGACAACAAGTTTTTCGCACTTCTGCTGCTCCAAACGCTTAACCAGAATGGCCTAGGGAAAAAATACACATCCCGTTGTAATCGGGCGAGATTCTACTTTCAGACGCAACAGGAATTTATGGGTTAGGTCAATCCGTTCGCGAGATATGGGAGTTTGAAGCCAAGAAATGGTTGAGAAGGCAAACAATTTTTCGCTATTCGGCTGCTCCAAACGCTTAACCAGAATGGCCTAGGGAAAAAATACACATACCGTTGTAATCGGGCGAGTTTCTTCTTTCAGATGCAAGAAGAATTTTAGGGTTAGGTCAATCCGTTCGCGAGATATGGGAGTTTGAAGCTAAGAAATGGTAAAGAAGACAACAAATTTTTCGCACTTCTGCTGCTCCAAACGCTTAACCAGAATGGCCTAGGGAAAAAATACACATACCGTTGTAATCGGGCGATTTTCTACTTTCAGACGCAACAGGAATTTTTGGGTTAGGTCAATCCGTTCGCGAGATATGGGAGTTTGAAGCCAAGAAATGGTTGAGAATGCAAACAATTTTTCGCTATTCTGCTGCTCCAAACTCTTAACCAGAATGGGCTAGGGAGAAAATACACATACCGTTGTAATCGGGCGAGTTTCTACTTTCACACGCAACAGGAATTTTTGGGTTAGGTCTATCCGTTCGCGAGATATGGGAGTTTGAAGCCAAGAAATGGTTGAGAAGGCATACAATTTTTGGTAATTCTGCTGATCCAAACGCTTAACCAGAATGCCCTAGGGAAAAAATATACATACCGCTGTAGTCGGGCGAGTTTATACTTTCAGATGCAATAGGAATTTTTGGGTTAGGTCCATCCGTTCGCTAGATATGGCAGTTTGAAGCCAAGAAATGGTTGAGAAGGCAAAAAATTTTTCGCAATTCTGCTGCTACAAACGCTCAACCAGAATGGCCTAGGGAAAAAATACACATACCTGTGTAATCGGGCGAGTTTCTATTATCAGATGCAATAGGAATTTTTGGGTTAGGTCAATCCGTTCGCGAGATATGGGAGTTTGAAGCTAAGAAATGGTTAAGAAGGCAACAAATTTTTCGCACTTCTGCTGCTCCAAACGCTTGACCAGAATGGCCTAGGGAAAAAATACACATACCGTTGTAATCGGGCGAGTTTCTTCTTTCAGATGCAACAGGAATTTTTGGGTAAGGTCAATCCGTTCGCGAGATATGGGAGTTTGAAGCCAAGAAATGGTTGAGAAGGCAAAAAATTGTTCGCTATTCTGCTGCTTCAAACGCTTAACCAGAATGGCCTAGAGAAAAAATACACATACCGTTGTAATCGGGCGAGTTTCTTCTTTCAGATGAAACAGGAATTTTTGGGTTAGGTCAATCCGTTCGCGAGATATGGGTGTTTGAAGCTAAGAAATGGTAAAGAAGACAACAAATTATTCGCACTACTGCTGCTCCAAACGCTTAACTAGAATGGCCTAGGGAAAAAATACACATACCGTTGTAATCGGGCGAGTTTCTACTTTCAGACGCAACAGGATCTTTTGGGTTAGGTCAATCCGTTCGCGTGATATGGGGGTTTGAAGCCAAGAAATGGTTGAGAAGGCAAAAAATTTTTCGCACTTCTGCTGCTCCAAACGCTTAACCAGCATGGCCTAGGGAAAAAATACACATACCGTTTTAATCGGGCGAGTTTCTACTTTCAGACGCAACAGGAATTTTTGGGTTAGGTCAATCCGTTCGCGAGATATGGGAGTTTGAAGCCAAGAAATGGTTGAGAATGCAAACAATTTTTCGCTATTCAGCTGCTCCAAACTCTTAACCCGAATGGGCTAGGGAGAAAATACACATACCGTTGTAATCGGGCGAGTTTATACTTTCAGATGCAATAGGAATTTTTGGGTTAGGTCCATCCGTTCGCTAGATATGGCAGTTTGAAGCCAAGAAATGGTTGAGAAGGCAAAAAATTTTTCGCAATTCTGCTGCTCCAAACGCTTAACCAGAATGGCCTAGGGAAAAAATACACATACCGTTGTAATCGGGCGAGTTTCTATTATCAGATGCAATAGGAATTTTTGGGTTAGGTCAATCCGTTCGCGAGATATAGGAGTTTGAAGCTAAGAAATGGTTAAGAAGGCAACAAATTTTTCGCACTTCTGCTGCTCCAAACGCTTGACCAGAATGGCCTAGGGAAAAAATACACATACCGTCGTATTCGGGCGAGTTTCTACTTTCAGACGCAACAGGATCTTTTGGGTTAGGTCAATCCGTTCGCTAGATATGGGAGTTTGAAGCCAAGAAATGGTTGAGAAGGCAAAAAATTTTTCCCAATTCTGCTGCTCCAAACGCTTAACCAGAATTGCCTAGGGAAAAAATACACATACCGCTGTAATCGGGCGAGTTTCTACTTTCAGATGCAATAGGAGTTTTTGGGTTAGGTCAATCCGTTCGCGAGATATGGGAGTTTGAAGCCAAGAAATGGTTGAGAAGGCAAAACATTTTTCGCAATTCTGCTGCTCCAAACGCTTAACTAGAATGGCCTAGGGAAAAAATACACATACCGTTGTAATCGGGCGAGTTTCTACTTTCAGACGCAACAGGATCTTTTGGGTTAGGTCAATCCGTTCGCGTGATATGGGGGTTTGAAGCCAAGAAATGGTTGAGAAGGCAAAAAATTTTTCGCACTTCTGCTGCTCCAAACGCTTAACCAGCATGGCCTAGGGAAAAAATACACATACCGTTTTAATCGGGCGAGTTTCTACTTTCAGACGCAACAGGAATTTTTGGGTTAGGTCAATCCGTTCGCGAGATATGGGAGTTTGAAGCCAAGAAATGGTTGAGAATGCAAACAATTTTTCGCTATTCAGCTGCTCCAAACTCTTAACCCGAATGGGCTAGGGAGAAAATACACATACCGTTGTAATCGGGCGAGTTTATACTTTCAGATGCAATAGGAATTTTTGGGTTAGGTCCATCCGTTCGCTAGATATGGCAGTTTGAAGCCAAGAAATGGTTGAGAAGGCAAAAAATTTTTCGCAATTCTGCTGCTCCAAACGCTTAACCAGAATGGCCTAGGGAAAAAATACACATACCGTTGTAATCGGGCGAGTTTCTATTATCAGATGCAATAGGAATTTTTGGGTTAGGTCAATCCGTTCGCGAGATATAGGAGTTTGAAGCTAAGAAATGGTTAAGAAGGCAACAAATTTTTCGCACTTCTGCTGCTCCAAACGCTTGACCAGAATGGCCTAGGGAAAAAATACACATACCGTCGTATTCGGGCGAGTTTCTACTTTCAGACGCAACAGGATCTTTTGGGTTAGGTCAATCCGTTCGCTAGATATGGGAGTTTGAAGCCAAGAAATGGTTGAGAAGGCAAAAAATTTTTCCCAATTCTGCTGCTCCAAACGCTTAACCAGAATTGCCTAGGGAAAAAATACACATACCGCTGTAATCGGGCGAGTTTCTACTTTCAGATGCAATAGGAGTTTTTGGGTTAGGTCAATCCGTTCGCGAGATATGGGAGTTTGAAGCCAAGAAATGGTTGAGAAGGCAAAACATTTTTCGCAATTCTGCTGCTCCAAACGCTTAACTAGAATGGCCTAGGGAAAAAATACACATACCGTTGTAATCGGGCGAGTTTCTACTTTCAGACGCAACAGTATCTTTTGGGTTAGGTCAATCCGTTCGCGAGATATGGGAGTTTGAAGCCAAGAAATGGTTGAGAAGGCAAACAATTTTTCCCAATTCTGCTGCTCCAAACGCTTAACCAGAATTGCCAAGGGAAAAAATACACATACCGCTGTAATCGGGCGAGTTTCTACTTTCAGATGCAATAGGAGTTTTTGGGTTAGGTCAATCCGTTCGCGAGATATGGGAGTTTGAAGCCAAGAAATGGTTGAGAAGGCAAAACATTTTTCGCAATTCTGCTGCTCCAAACGCTTAACCAGAATGGCCTAGGGAAAAAATACGCATATCGTTGTAATCGGGTGAGTTTCTACTTTCAGACGCAGCAGGAACTTCTGGGTTTGGTCAATCCGTTCGCGAGATATGGGAGTTTGAAGCCAAGAAATGGTTGAGAAGGCAAAAAATTTTTCGCAATGCTGCTGCTCCAAACGCTTAATCAGAATGGCCTAGGGAAAAAATACATATACCGTTGTAGTCGGGCGAGTTTCTACTTTCAGATGCAATAGGAATTTTTGGGTAAGGTCTATCCGTTCGCGAGATATGGGAGTTTGAAGCTAAGAAATGGTTAAGGAGACAACAAATTTTTCGCACTTCTGCTGCTCCAAACGCTTAACCAGAATGGCCTAGGGAAAAAATACACATACCGTTGTAATCGGGCGAGTTTCTACTTTCAGACGCAACAGGAATTTTTGGGTTAGGTCAATCCGTTCGCGAGATATGGGAGTTTGAAGCCAAGAAATGGTAGAGAATGCAAACAATTTTTCGCTACTCTGCTGCTCCAAACTCTTAACCAGAATGGGCTAGGGAGAAAATACACATACCGTTGTAATCGGGCGAGTTTCTACTTTCACACGCAACAGGAATTTTTGGGTTAGGTCTATCCGTTCGCGAGATATGGGAGTTTGAAGCCAAGAAATGGTTGAGAAGGCATACAATTTTTGGTAATTCTGCTGATCCAAACGCTTAACCAGAATGCCCTAGGGAAAAAATATACATACCGCTGTAGTCGGGCGAGTTTATACTTTCAGATGCAATAGGAATTTTTGGGTTAGGTCCATCCGTTCGCTAAATAAGGCAGTTTGAAGCCAAGAAATGGTTGAGAAGGCAAAAAATTTTTCGCAATTCTGCTGCTCCAAACGCTCAACCAGAATGGCCTAGGGAAAAAATACACATACCGTCGTAATCGGGCGTGTTTCTACTTTCAGACGCAACAGGAATTTTTGGGTTAGGTCAATCCGTTCGCGAGATATGGGAGTTTGAAGCCAAGAAATGGTTGAGAAGGCAAAAAATTGTACGCTATTCTGCTGCTTCAAACGCTTGACCAGAATGGCCTAGGGAAAAAATACACATACCGTTGTAATCGGGCGAGTTTCTTCTTTCAGATGCAACAGGAATTTTTGGGTTAGGTCAATCCGTTCGCGAGATATGGGAGTTTGAAGCTAAGAAATGGTAAAGAAGACAACAAATTGTTCGCACTACGGCTGCTCCAAACGCTTAACTAAAATGGCCTAGGGAAAAAATACACATACCGTTGTAATCGGGCGAGTTTCTACTTTCAGACGCAACGGGATCTTTTGGGTTAGGTCAATCCGTTCGCGTGATATGGGAGTTTGAAGCCAAGAAATGGTTGAGAAGGCAAAAAATTTTTCGCACTTCTGCTGCTCCAAACGCTTAACCAGGATGGCCTAGGGAAAAAATACACATACCGTTGTAATCGGGAGCGATTCTACTTGCAGACGCAACAGGAATTTATGGGTTAGGTCAATCCGTACGCGAGATATGGGAGTTTGAAGCCAAGAAATGGTTGAGAAGGCAAACAATTTTTCGCTATTCTGTTGCTCCAAACGCTTAACCATAATGGCCTAGGGAAAAAATACACATACCGTTGTAATCGGGCGAGTTTCTTCTTTCAGATGCAAGAAGAATTTTTGGGTTAGGTCAATCCGTTCGCGAGATATGGGAGTTTGAAGCTAAGAAATGGAAAAGAAGACAACAAATTCTTCGCACTTCTGCTGCTCCAAACGCTTAACCAGAATGGCCTAGGGAAAAAATATACATACCGTTGTAATCGGGCGAGTTTCTACTTTCAGACGCAATAGGAATTTTTGGGTTAGGTCAATCCGTTCGCGAGATATGGGAGTTTGAAGCCAAGAAATGGTAGAGAATGCAAACAATTTTTCGCTACTCTGCTGCTCCAAACGCTTAACCAGAATGGCCTAGGGAAAAAATACACATGCCGTTGTAATCGGCGAGTTTCTACTTTCAGGTGCAACAGGAATTTTTGGGTTAGGTCAATCCGTTCGCGATATATGGGAGTTTGAAGCCAAGAAATGGTTGAGAAGGCAAAAAATTTTTCGCAATTCTGCTGCTCCAAACGCTTAACCAGAATTGCCTAGGGAAAAAATACAAATACCGCTGTAATCGGGCGAGTTTCTACTTTCAGATGCAATAGGAATTTTTGGGTTAGGTCAATCCGTTCGCGAGATATGGGAGTTTGAAGCCAAGAAATGGTTGAGAAGGTAAAACATTTTTTGCAAGTCTGCTGCTCCAAACGCTTAACCAGAGTGCCCTAGGGAAAAAATACGCATATCGTTGTAATCGGGCGAGTTTCTACTTTCAGATGCAATAGGAATTTTTGGGTTACGTCAATCCGTTCGCGAGATTTGGGAGTTTGAAGCTAAGAAATGGTTGAGAAGGCAAAAAATTTTTCGCAATTCTGCTGCTCCAAACGCTTAACCAGAATGGCCTAGGGCAAAAATACACATACCGTTGTAATCGCGCGAGTTTCTATTTTCAGATGCAATAGAAATTTTTGGGTTAGGTCAACCCTTTCGCGAGATATGGGAGTTTGAAGCGAAGAAATGGTTGAGAAGACAATAAATTTTTCGCACTTCTGCTGCTCCAATCGCTTAACCAGAATGGCCTAAGGGAAAAATACACGTACCGTTGTAATCGGGCGAGTTTCTACTTTCAGATGCAATAGGAATTTTTGGGTTACGTCAATCCGTTCGCGAGATTTGGGAGTTTGAATCTAAGAAATGGTTGAGAAGACAACAAATTTTTCGCAATTCTGCTGCTCCAAACGCTTAACCAGAATGGCCTAGGGAAAAAATACACATACCGCTGTAATCGGGCGAGTTTCTACTTTCAGACGCAATAGGAATTTTTGGGTTTGGCCACTCCGTTCGCGAGATATGGGAGTTTGAAGCCAAGAAATGGTTGAGAAGGCAAAAAATTTTACGCAATTCTGCTGCTCCAAACGCTTAACCAGAATTGCGCAGGGATAAAATACACATACCGCTGTAATCGGGCGAGTTTCTACTTTCAGACGCAGCAGGAATTTTTGGGTTTGGTCAATCCGTTCGCGAGATATGGGACTTTGAAGCTAAGAAATGGTTGAGAAGACAACAAATTTTTCGCAATTCTGCTGCGCCAAACGCTTAACCAGAATGGGCTAGGGAAAAAATACACATACCGTTGTAATCGGGAGAGTTTCTACTTTCACACGCAACAGGAACTTTTGGGTTAGGTCTATCCGTTCGCGAGATATGGGAGTTTGAAGCAAAGAAATGGTTGAGAAGGCATACAATTTTTCGCAATTCTGCTGATCCAAACGCTTAACCAGAATGCCCTAGGGAAAAAATACACATACCGCTGTAGTCAAGCGAGTTTATACTTTCAGATGCAATAAGAATTTTTGGGTTAGGTCCATCCGTTCGCGAGATATGGCAGTTTGAAGCCAAGAAATGGTTGAGAAGGCAAAAAATTTTTCGCAATTCTGCTGCTCCAAACGCTTAACCAGAATGGCCTAGGGAAAAAATACACATACCGTTGTAATCGGGCGAGTTTCTACTTTCACACGCAACAGGAATTTTTGGGTTAGGTGTATCCGTTCGCGAGATATGGCAGTTTGAAGCCAAGAAATGGTTGAGAAGGCAAAAACTTTTTCGCAATTCTGCTGCTCCACACGCTTAACCAGAATGGCCTAGGGAAAAAATACATATACCGTTGTAATCGGGCGAGTTTCTACTTTCAGATGCAACAGGAATTTTTGGGTTAGGTCAATCTGTTCGCGAGATATGGGAGTTTGAAGCCAAGAAATGGTTGAGAAGGCAAAAAATTTTTCGCAATTCTGCTGCTCCAAACGCTTAACCAGAATTGCCTAGGGAAAAAATACACATACCGATGTAATCGGGCGAGATTCTACTTTCAGATGCAATAGGAATTTTTGGGTTAGGTCAATCCGTTCGCGAGATATGGGAGTTTGAAGCCAAAAAATGGTTGAGAAGGCAAAAAATTTTTGGCAATTTTGCTGCTTCAAACGCTTAACCAGAATTGCCTAGGGAAAAAATACACATACCGTTGTAATCGGGCGAGTTTCTACTTTCAGATGCAACAGGAATTTTTGGGTTAGGTCAATCCGTTCGCGAGATATGGGAGTTTGAAGCGAAGAAATGGTTGAGAAGGCAAAAAATTTTCCGCAATTCTGCTGCTCCAAACGCTTAACCAGAATGACCTAGGGAAAAAATACACATACCGTTGTAATCGGGCGAGTTTCTACTTTCAGATGCAGTAGGAATTTTTGGGTTAGATCAATCCGTTCGCGAGATATGGGAGTTTGAAGCCAAGAAATGGTTGGGAAGGCAAAAAATTGTTCGCAATTCTGCTGCTTCAAACGCTTGACCAGAATGGCCTAGGGAAAAAATACACATACCGTTGTAATCGGGCGAGTTTCTACTTTCAGATGCAACAGGAATTTTTGGGTTAGGTCAATCCGTTCGCGAGATATGGGAGTTTGAAGCTAAGAAATGGTAAAGAAGACAACAAATTGTTCGCACTACGGCTGCTCCAAACGCTTAACTAAAATGGCCTAGGGAAAAAATACACATACCGTTGTAATCGGGCGAGTTTCTACTTTCAGACGCAACGGGATCTTTTGGGTTAGGTCAATCCGTTCGCGTGATATGGGAGTTTGAAGCCAAGAAATGGTTGAGAAGGCAAAAAATTTTTCGCACTTCTGCTGCTCCAAACGCTTAACCAGGATGGCCTAGGGAAAAAATACACATACCGTTGTAATCGGGCGCGATTCTACTTGCAGACGCAACAGGAATTTATGGGTTAGGTCAATCCGTACGCGAGATATGGGAGTTTGAAGCCAAGAAATGGTTGAGAAGGCAAACAATTTTTCGCTATTCTGCTGCTCCAAACGCTTAACCAGAATGGCCTAGGGAAAAAATACACATACCGTTGTAATCGGGCGAGTTTCTTCTTTCAGATGCAAGAAGAATTTTTGGGTTAGGTCAATCCGTTCGCGAGATATGGGAGTTTGAAGCTAAGAAATGGAAAAGAAGACAACAAATTCTTCGCACTTCTGCTGCTCCAAACGCTTAACCAGAATGGCCTAGGGAAAAAATATACATACCGTTGTAATCGGGCGAGTTTCTACTTTCAGACGCAATAGGAATTTTTGGGTTAGGTCAATCCGTTCGCGAGATATGGGAGTTTGAAGCCAAGAAATGGTAGAGAATGCAAACAATTTTTCGCTACTCTGCTGCTCCAAACGCTTAACCAGAATGGCCTAGGGAAAAAACACACATGCCGTTGTAATCGGCGAGTTTCTACTTTCAGGTGCAACAGGAATTTTTGGGTTAGGTCAATCCGTTCGCGATATATGGGAGTTTGAAGCCAAGAAATGGTTGAGAAGGCAAAAAATTTTTCGCAATTCTGCTGCTCCAAACGCTTAACCAGAATTGCCTAGGGAAAAAATACAAATACCGCTGTAATCGGGCGAGTTTCTACTTTCAGATGCAATAGGAATTTTTGGGTTAGGTCAATCCGTTCGCGAGATATGGGAGTTTGAAGCCAAGAAATGGTTGAGAAGGTAAAACATTTTTTGCAAGTCTGCTGCTCCAAACGCTTAACCAGAGTGCCCTAGGGAAAAAATACGCATATCGTTGTAATCGGGCGAGTTTCTACTTTCAGATGCAATAGGAATTTTTGGGTTACGTCAATCCGTTCGCGAGATTTGGGAGTTTGAAGCTAAGAAATGGTTGAGAAGGCAAAAAATTTTTCGCAATTCTGCTGCTCCAAACGCTTAACCAGAATGGCCTAGGGCAAAAATACACATACCGTTGTAATCGCGCGAGTTTCTATTTTCAGATGCAATAGAAATTTTTGGGTTAGGTCAACCCTTTCGCGAGATATGGGAGTTTGAAGCGAAGAAATGGTTGAGAAGACAATAAATTTTTCGCACTTCTGCTGCTCCAATCGCTTAACCAGAATGGCCTAAGGGAAAAATACACGTACCGTTGTAATCGGGCGAGTTTCTACTTTCAGATGCAATAGGAATTTTTGGGTTACGTCAATCCGTTCGCGAGATTTGGGAGTTTGAATCTAAGAAATGGTTGAGAAGACAACAAATTTTTCGCAATTCTGCTGCTCCAAACGCTTAACCAGAATGGCCTAGGGATAAAATACACATACCGCTGTAATCGGGCGAGTTTCTACTTTCAGACGCAATAGGAATTTTTGGGTTTGGCCAGTCCGTTCGCGAGATATGGGAGTTTGAAGCCAAGAAATGGTTGAGAAGGCAAAAAATTTTACGCAATTCTGCTGCTCCAAACGCTTAACCAGAATTGCGCAGGGATAAAATACACATACCGCTGTAATCGGGCGAGCTTCTACTTTCAGACGCAGCAGGAATTTTTGGGTTTGGTCAATCCGTTCGCGAGATATGGGACTTTGAAGCTAAGAAATGGTTGAGAAGACAACAAATTTTTCGCAATTCTGCTGCGCCAAACGCTTAACCAGAATGGGGTAGGGAAAAAATACACATACCGTTGTAATCGGGAGAGTTTCTACTTTCACACGCAACAGGAACTTTTGGGTTAGGTCTATCCGTTCGCGAGATATGGGAGTTTGAAGCAAAGAAATGGTTGAGAAGGCATACAATTTTTCGCAATTCTGCTGATCCAAACGCTTAACCAGAATGCCCTAGGGAAAAAATACACATACCGCTGTAGTCAAGCGAGTTTATACTTTCAGATGCAATAAGAATTTTTGGGTTAGGTCCATCCGTTCGCGAGATATGGCAGTTTGAAGCCAAGAAATGGTTGAGAAGGCAAAAAATTTTTCGCAATTCTGCTGCTCCAAACGCTTAACCAGAATGGCCTAGGGAAAAAATACACATACCGTTGTAATCGGGCGAGTTTCTACTTTCACACGCAATAGGAATTTTTGGGTTAGGTGTATCCGTTCGCGAGATATGGCAGTTTGAAGCCAAGAAATGGTTGAGAAGGCAAAAACTTTTTCGCAATTCTGCTGCTCCACACGCTTAACCAGAATGGCCTAGGGAAAAAATACATATACCGTTGTAATCGGGCGAGTTTCTACTTTCAGATGCAACAGGAATTTTTGGGTTAGGTCAATCTGTTCGCGAGATATGGGAGTTTGAAGCCAAGAAATGGTTGAGAAGGCAAAAAATTTTTCGCAATTCTGCTGCTCCAAACGCTTAACCAGAATTGCCTAGGGAAAAAATACACATACCGATATAATCGGGCGAGATTCTACTTTCAGATGCAATAGGAATTTTTGGGTTAGGTCAATCCGTTCGCGAGATATGGGAGTTTGAAGCCAAAAAATGGTTGAGAAGCCAAAAAATTTTTGGCAATTTTGCTGCTTCAAACGCTTAACCAGAATTGCCTAGGGAAAAAATACACATACCGTTGTAATCGGGCGAGTTTCTACTTTCAGATGCAACAGGAATTTTTGGGTTAGGTCAATCCGTTGGCGAGATATGGGAGTTTGAAGCGAAGAAATGGTTGAGAAGGCAAAAAATTTTCCGCAATTCTGCTGCTCCAAACGCTTAACCAGAATGACCTAGGGAAAAAATACACATACCGTTGTAATCGGGCGAGTTTCTACTTTCACACGCAATAGGAATTTTTGGGTTAGGTGTATCCGTTCGCGAGATATGGCAGTTTGAAGCCAAGAAATGGTTGAGAAGGCAAAAACTTTTTCGCAATTCTGCTGCTCCACACGCTTAACCAGAATGGCCTAGGGAAAAAATACATATACCGTTGTAATCGGGCGAGTTTCTACTTTCAGATGCAACAGGAATTTTTGGGTTAGGTCAATCTGTTCGCGAGATATGGGAGTTTGAAGCCAAGAAATGGTTGAGAAGGCAAAAAATTTTTCGCAATTCTGCTGCTCCAAACGCTTAACCAGAATTGCCTAGGGAAAAAATACACATACCGATATAATCGGGCGAGATTCTACTTTCAGATGCAATAGGAATTTTTGGGTTAGGTCAATCCGTTCGCGAGATATGGGAGTTTGAAGCCAAAAAATGGTTGAGAAGCCAAAAAATTTTTGGCAATTTTGCTGCTTCAAACGCTTAACCAGAATTGCCTAGGGAAAAAATACACATACCGTTTTAATCGGGCGAGTTTCTACTTTCAGATGCAACAGGAATTTTTGGGTTAGGTCAATCCGTTGGCGAGATATGGGAGTTTGAAGCGAAGAAATGGTTGAGAAGGCAAAAAATTTTCCGCAATTCTGCTGCTCCAAACGCTTAACCAGAATGACCTAGGGAAAAAATACACATACCGTTGTAATCGGGCGAGTTTCTACTTTCAGATGCAGTAGGAATTTTTGGGTTAGGTCAATCCGTTCGCGAGATATGGGAGTTTGAAGCCAAGAAATGGTTGGGAAGGCAAAAAATTGTTCGCCATTCTGCTGCTTCAAACGCTTGACCAGAATGGCCTAGGGAAAAAATACACATACCGTTGTAATCGGGCGAGTTTCTTCTTTCAGATGCAACAGGAATTTTTGGGTTAGGTCAATCCGTTCGCGAGATATGGGAGTTTGAAGCCAAGAAATGGTTGAGAAGGCAAAAAATTGTTCGCTATTCTGCTGCCTCAAACGCTTAACCAGAATGGCCTAGAGAAAAAATACGCATACCGTTGTAATCGGGTGAGTTTCTACTTTCAGACGCAGCAGGAACTTCTGGGTTTGGTCAATCCGTTCGCGAGATATGGGAGTTTGAAGCCAAGAAATGGTTGAGAAGGCAAACAATTTTTCGCAATGCTGCTGCTCCAAACGCTTAATCAGAATGGCCTAGGGAAAAAATACATATACCGTTGTAATCCGGCGAGTTTCTACTTTCAGATGCAACAGGAATTTTTGGGTTAGGTCAATCCGTTCGCGAGATATGGGAGTTTGAAGCTAAGAAATGGTTAAGGAGACAACAAATTTTTCGCACTTCTGCTGCTCCAAACGCTTAACCAGAATGGCTTAGGGAAAAAATACACATACCGTTGTAATCGGGCGAGTTTCTACTTTCAGATGCAACAGGAATTTTTGGGTTAGATCAATCCGTTCGCGAGATATGGGAGTTTGAAGCGAAGAAATGGTTGAGAAGGCAAAAAATTTTCCGCAATTCTGCTGCTCCAAACGCTTAACCAGAATGGCCTAGGGAAAAAATACACATACCGTTGTAATCGGGCGAGTTTCTACTTTCAGATGCAGTAGGAATTTTTGGGTTAGGTCAATCCGTTCGCGAGATATGGGAGTTTGAAGCCAAGAAATGGTTGGGAAGGCAAAAAATTGTTCGCCATTCTGCTGCTTCAAACGCTTGACCAGAATGGCCTAGGGAAAAAATACACATACCGTTGTAATCGGGCGAGTTTCTACTTTCAGATGCAACAGGAATTTTTGGGTTAGGTCAATCCGTTCGCGAGATATGGGAGTTTGAAGCTAAGAAATGGTTAAGGAGACAACAAATTTTTCGCACTTCTGCTGCTCCAAACGCTTAACCAGAATGGCCTAGGGAAAAAAAACACATACCGTTGTAATCGGGCGAGCTTCTACTTGCAGATGCAGTAGGAATTTTTGGGTTAGGTCAATCCGTTCGCGAGATATGGGAGTTTGAAGCTAAGAAATGGTTAAGAAGACAACAAATTTTTCGCAGTTCTGCTGCTCCAAACGCTTAACCAGAATGGGCTAGGGAAAAAATACACATACCGTTGTAATCGGGCGAGTTTCTACTTTCAGATGCAACAGGAATTTTTGGGTTAGGTCAATCCGTTCGCGAGATATGGGAGTTTGAAGCTAAGAAATGGTTAAGGAGACAACAAATTTTTCGCACTTCTGCTGCTCCAAACGCTTAACCAGAATGGCCTAGGGAAAAAATACACATACCGTTGTAATCGGGCGAGTTTCTACTTTCAGATGCAACAGGAATTTTTGGGTTAGGTCAATCTGTTCGCGAGATATGGGAGTTTGAAGCCAAGAAATGGTTGAGAAGGCAAAAAATTTTTCGCAATTCTGCTGCTCCAAACGCTTAACCAGAATTGCCTAGGGAAAAAATACACATACCGATGTAATCGGGCGAGCTTCTACTTTCAGATGCAATAGGAATTTTTGGGTTAGGTCAATCCGTTCGCGAGATATGGGAGTTTGAAGCCAAAAAATGGTTGAGAAGGCAAAAAATTGTTCGCTATTCTGCTGCTTCAAACGCTTGACCAGAATGGCCTAGGGAAAAAATACACATACCGTTGTAATCGGGCGAGTTTCTTCTTTCAGATGCAACAGGAATTTTTGGGGTAGATCAATCCGTTCGCGAGATATGGGAGTTTGAAGCCAAGAAATGGTTGAGAAGGCAAAAAATTGTTCGCTATTCTGCTGCTTCAAACGCTTAACCAGAATGGCCTAGAGAAAAATAAGCATACCGTTGTAATCGGGCGAGTTTCTACTTTCAGATGCAATAGGAATTTTTGGGTTAGTTCAATCCGTTCGCGAGATATGGGAGTTTGAAGCCATGAAATGGTTGAGAAGGCAAAACATTTTTCGCAATTCTGCTGCTCCAAACGCTTAACCAGAATGGCCTAGGGAAAAAATACGCATATCGTTGTAATCGGGTGAGTTTCTACTTTCAGACGCAGCAGGAACTTCTGGGTTTGGTCAATCCGTTCGCGAGATATGGGAGTTTGAAGCCAAGAAATGGTTGAGAAGGCAAAAAATTTTTCGCAATGCTGCTGCTCCAAACGCTTAATCAGAATGGTCTAGGGAAAAAATACATATACCGTTGTAATCGGGCGAGTTTCTACTTTCAGATGCAACAGGAATTTTTGGGTTAGGTCAATCCGTTCGCGAGATATGGGAGTTTGAAGCTAAGAAATGGTTAAGGAGACAACAAATTTTTCGCACTTCTGCTGCTCCAAACGCTTAACCAGAATGGCCTAGGGAAAAAATACACATACCGTTGTAATCGGGCGAGTTTCTACTTTCAGATGCAGTAGGAATTTTTGGGTTAGGTCAATCCGTTCGCGAGATATGGGAGTTTGAAGCCAAGAAATGGTTGAGAAGGCAAAACATTTTTCGCAATTCTGCTGCTCCAAACGCTTAACCAGAATGGCCTAGGGAAAAAATACGCATATCGTTGTAATCGGGTGAGTTTCTACTTTCAGACGCAGCAGGAACTTCTGGGTTTGGTCAATCCGTTCGCGAGATATGGGAGTTTGAAGCCAAGAAATGGTTGAGAAGGCAAAAACTTTTTCGCAATTCTGCTGCTCCAAACGCTTAACCAGAATTGCGCAGGGAAAAAATACACATACCGCTGTAATCGGGCGAGTTTCTACTTTCAGACGCAGCAGGAATTTTTGGGTTTGGTCAATCCGTTCGCGAGATATGGGACTTTGAAGCTAAGAAATGGTTGAGAAGACAACAAATTTTTCGCAATTCTGCTGCGCCAAACGCTTAACCAGAATGGGCTAGGTAAAAAATACACATACCGTTGTAATCGGGAGAGTTTCTACTTTCACACGCAACAGGAACTTTTGGGTTAGGTCTATCCGTTCGCGAGATATGGGAGTTTGAAGCAAAGAAATGGTTGAGAAGGCATACAATTTTTCGCAATTCTGCTGATCCAAACGCTTAACCAGAATGCCCTAGGGAAAAAATACACATACCGCTGTAGTCAAGCGAGTTTATACTTTCAGATGCAATAAGAATTTTTGGGTTCGGTCCATCCGTTCGCGAGATATGGCAGTTTGAAGCCAAGAAATGGTTGAGAAGGCAAAAAATTTTTCGCAATTCTGCTGCTCCAAACGCTTAACCAGAATGGCCTAGGGAAAAAATACACATACCGTTGTAATCGGGCGAGTTTCTACTTTCAGATGCAACAGGAATTTTTGGGTTAGGTCAATCCGTTCGCGAGATATGGGAGTTTGAAGCGAAGAAATGGTTGAGAAGGCAAAAAATTTTCCGCAATTCTGCTGCTCCAAACGCTTAACCAGAATGGCCTAGGGAAAAAATACACATACCGTTGTAATCGGGCGAGTTTCTACTTTCAGATGCAGTAGGAATTTTTGGGTTAGGTCAATCCGTTTGCGAGATATGGGAGTTTGAAGCCAAGAAATGTTTGGGAAGGCAAAAAATTGTTCGCTATTCTGCTGCTTCAAACGCTTGACCAGAATGGCCTAGGGAAAAAATACACATACCGTTGTAATCGGGCGAGTTTCTTCTTTCAGATGCAACAGGAATTTTTGGGTTAGGTCAATCCGTTCGCGAGATATGGGAGTTTGAAGCCAAGAAATGGTTGAGAAGGCAAAAAATTGTTCGCTATTCTGCTGCTTCAAACGCTTAACCAGAATGGCCTAGAGAAAAAATACGCATACCGTTGTAATCGGGCGAGTTTCTAATTTCAGATGCAATAGGAATTTTTGGGTTAGTTCAATCCGTTCGCGAGATATGGGAGTTTGAAGCCATGAAATGGTTGAGAAGGCAAAACATTTTTCGCAATTCTGCTGCTCCAAACGCTTAACCAGAATGGCCTAGTGAAAAAATACGCATATCGTTGTAATCGGGTGAGTTTCTACTTTCAGACGCAGCAGGAACTTCTGGGTTTGGTCAATCCGTTCGCGAGATATGGGAGTTTGAAGCCAAGAAATGGTTGAGAAGGCAAAAAATTTTTCGCAATGCTGCTGCTCCAAACGCTTAATCAGAATGGCCTAGGGAAAAAATACATATACCGTTGTAATCGGGCGAGTTTCTACTTTCAGACGCAGCAGGAACTTCTGGGTTTGGTCAATCCGTTCGCGAGATATGGGAGTTTGAAGCTAAGAAATGGTTAAGGAGACAACAAATTTTTCGCACTTCTGCTGCTCCAAACGCTTAACCAGAATGGGCTCGGAAAAAAATACACATACCGTTGTAATCGGGCGAGTTTCTACTTTCACACGCAACAGGAATTTTTGGGTTAGGTCAATCTGTTCGCGAGATATGGGAGTTTGAAGCCAAGAAATGGTTGAGAAGGCAAAAAATTTTTCGCAATTCTGCTGCTCCAAACGCTTAACCAGAATTGCCTAGGGAAAACATACACATACCGATGTAATCGGGCGAGCTTCTACTTTCAGATGCAATAGGAATTTTTGGGTTAGGTCAATCCGTTCGCGAGATATGGGAGTTTGAAGCCAAAAAATGGTTGAGAAGGCAAAAAATTTTTGGCAACGCTGCTGCTTCAAACGCTTAACCAGAATTGCCTAGGGAAAAAATACGCATATCGTTGTAATCGGGTGAGTTTCTACTTTCAGACGCAGCAGGAACTTCTGGGTTTGGTCAATCCGTTCGCGAGATATGGGAGTTTGAAGCCAAGAAATGGTTGAGAAGGCAAAAAATTTTTCGCAATGCTGCTGCTCCAAACGCTTAATCAGAATGGCCTAGGGAAAAAATACATATACCGTTGTAATCGGGCGAGTTTCTACTTTCAGACGCAGCAGGAACTTCTGGGTTTGGTCAATCCGTTCGCGAGATATGGGAGTTTGAAGCTAAGAAATGGTTGAGAAGGCAAAAAATTTTTCGCAATTCTGCTGCTCCAAACGCTTAACCAGAATGGCCTAGGGAAAAAATACACATACCGTTGTAATCGGGCGAGTTTCTACTTTCAGATGCAACAGGAATTTTTGGGTTAGGGCAATCCTTTCGCGAGATATGGGAGTTTGAAGCGAAGAAATGGTTGAGAAGGCAAAAAATTTTTCGCAATTCTGCTGCTCCAAACGCTTAACCAGAATGGTCTAGGGAAAAAATACACATACCGTTGTAATCGGGCGAGTTTCTACTTTCAGATGCAGTAGGAATTTTTGGGTTGGGTCAATCCGTTCGCGAGATATGGGAGTTTGAAGCCAAGAAATGGTTGAGAAGGCAAAAAATTGTTCGCTATTCTGCTGCTTCAAACGTTTAACCAGAATGGCCTAGAGAAAAAATACGCATACCGTTGTAATCGGGCGAGTTTCTACTTTCAGATGCAATAGGAATTTTTGGGTTAGTTCAATCCGTTCGCGAGATATGGGAGTTTGAAGCCATGAAATGGTTGAGAAGGCAAAACATTTTTCGCAATTCTGCTGCTCCAAACGCTTAACCAGAATGGCCTAGGGAAAAAATACACATACCGTTGTAATCGGGCGAGTTTCTACTTTCAGATGCAGTAGGAATTTTTGGGTTAGGTCAATCCGTTCGCGAGATATGGGAGTTTGAAGCTAAGAAATGGTTAAGAAGACAACAAATTTTTCGCACTTCTGCTGCTCCAAACGCTTAACCAGAATGGGCTAGGGAAAAAATACACATACCGTTGTAATCGGGCGAGTTTCTACTTTCACACGCAACAGGAATTTTTGGGTTATGTCAATCCGTTCGCGAGATATGGGAGTTTGAAGCCAAGAAATGGTTGAGAATGCAAACAATTTTTCGCTATTCTGCTGCTCCAAACTCTTAACCAGAATGGCCTAGGGAAAAAATACACATACCGTTGTAATCGGGCGAGATTCTACTTTCAGACGCAACAGGAATTTTTGGGTTAGGTCAATCCGTTCGCGAGATATGGCAGTTTGAAGCTAAGAAATGGTTGAGAAGGCAAAAAATTGTTCGCTATTCTGCTGCTTCAAACGCTTGACCAGAATGGCCTAGGGAAAAAATACACATACCGTCGTAATCGGGCGAGTTTCTACTTTCACACGCAACAGGAATTTTTGGGTTATGTCAATCCGTTCGCGAGATATGGGAGTTTGAAGCCAAGAAATGGTTGAGAAGGCAAAAAATTTTTCGCAATTCTGCTGCTCCAAACGCTTAACCAGAATTGCCTAGGGAAAAAATACACATACCGATGTAATCGGGCGAGCTTCTACTTTCAGATGCAATAGGAATTTTTGGGTTAGGTCAATCCGTTCGCGAGATATGGGAGTTTGAAGCCAAAAAATGGTTGAGAAGGCAAAAAATTTTTGGCAATTCTGCTGCTTCAAACGCTTAACCAGAATTGCCTAGGGAAAAAATACACATACCGTTGTAATCGGGCGAGTTTCTACTTTCAGATGCAACAGGAATTTTTGGGTTAGGTCAATCCGTTCGCGAGATATGGGAGTTTGAAGCCATGAAATGGTTGAGAAGGCAAAACATTTTTCGCAATTCTGCTGCTCCAAACGCTGAACCAGAATGGCCTAGGGAAAAAATACGCATATCGTTGTAATCGGGTGAGTTTCTACTTTCAGACGCAGCAGGAACTTCTGGGTTTGGTCAATCCGTTCGCGAGATATGGGAGTTTAAAGCCAAGAAATGGTTGAGAAGGCAAAAAATTTTTCGCAATGCTGCTGCTCCAAACGCTTAATCAGAATGGCCTAGGGAAAAAATACATATACCGTTGTAATCGGGCGAGTTTCTACTTTCAGATGCAACAGGAATTTTTGGGTTAGGTCAATCCGTTCGCGAGATATGGGAGTTTGAAGCTAAGAAATGGTTAAGGAGACAACAAATTTTTCGCACTTCTGCTGCTCCAAACGCTTAACCAGAATGGCCTAGGGAAAAAATACACATACCGTTGTAATCGGGCGAGTTTCTACTTTCAGATGCAGTAGGAATTTTTGGGTTAGGTCAATCCGTTCGCGAGATATGGGAGTTTGAAGCTAAGAAATGGTTAAGAAGACAACAAATTTTTCGCACTTCTGCTGCTCCAAACGCTTAACCAGAATGGGCTAGGGAAAAAATACACATACCGTTGTAATCGGGCGAGTTTCTACTTTCACACGCAACAGGAATTTTTGGGTTATGTCAATCCGTTCGCGAGATATGGGAGTTTGAAGCCAAGAAATGGTTGAGAATGCAAACAATTTTTCGCTATTCTGCTGCTCCAAACTCTTAACCAGAATGGCCTAGGGAAAAAATACACATACCGTTGTAATCGGGCGAGATTCTACTTTCAGACGCAACAGGAATTTTTGGGTTAGGTCAATCCGTTCGCGAGATATGGCAGTTTGAAGCCAAGAAATGGTTGAGAAGGCAAAAAATTGTTCGCTATTCTGCTGCTTCAAACGCTTGACCAGAATGGCCTAGGGAAAAAATACACATACCGTCGTAATCGGGCGTGTTTCTACTTTCAGACGCAACAGGAATTTTTGGGTTAGGTCAATCCGTTCGCGAGATATGAGAGTTTGAAGCCAAGAAATGGTTGAGAAGGCAAAAAATTGTTCGCTATTCTGCTGCTTCAAACGCTTGACCAGAATGGCCTAGAGAAAAAATACGCATACCGTTGTAATCGGGCGAGTTTCTACTTTCAGATGCAATAGGAATTTTTGGGTTAGTTCAATCCGTTCGCGAGATATGGGAGTTTGAAGCCATGAAATGGTTGAGAAGGCAAAACATTTTTCGCAATTCTGCTGCTCCAAACGCTTAACCAGAATGGCCTAGGAAAAAATACGCATATCGTTGTAATCGGGTGAGTTTCTACTTTCAGACGCAGCAGGAACTTCTGGGTTTGGTTAATCCGTTCGCGAGATATGGGAGTTTGAAGCCAAGAAATGGTTGAGAAGGCAAAAAATTTTTCGCAATTCTGCTGCTCCAAACGCTTAACCAGAATGGCCTAGGGAAAAAATACACATACCGTTGTAATCGGGCGAGTTTCTACTTTCAGATGCAGTAGGAATTTTTGGGTTAGGTCAATCCGTTCGCGAGATATGGGAGTTTGAAGCCAAGAAATGGTTGAGAAGGCAAAAAATTTTTCGCAATTCTGCTGCTCCAAACGCTTAACCAGAATGGCCTAGGGAAAAAATACACATACCGTTGTAATCGGGCGAGTTTCTACTTTCAGATGCAACAGGAATTTTTGGGTTAGGTCAATCCGTTCGCGAGATATGGGAGTTTGAAGCTAAGAAATGGTTAAGGAGACAACAAATTTTTCGCACTTCTGCTGCTCCAAACGCTTAACCAGAATGGCCTAGGGAAAAAATACACATACCGTTGTAATCGGGCGAGTTTCTACTTTCAGATGCAGTAGGAATTTTTGGGTTAGGTCAATCCGTTCGCGAGATATGGGAGTTTGAAGCCAAGAAATGGTTGAGAAGGCAAAACATTTTTCGCAATTCTGCTGCTCCAAACGCTTAACCAGAATGGCCTAGGGAAAAAATACGCATATCGTTGTAATCGGGTGAGTTTCTACTTTCAGACGCAGCAGGAACTTCTGGGTTTGGTCAATCCGTTCGCGAGATATGGGAGTTTGAAGCCAAGAAATGGTTGAGAAGGCAAAAACTTTTTCGCAATTCTGCTGCTCCAAACGCTTAACCAGAATTGCGCAGGGAAAAAATACACATACCGCTGTAATCGGGCGAGTTTCTACTTTCAGACGCAGCAGGAATTTTTGGGTTTGGTCAATCCGTTCGCGAGATATGGGACTTTGAAGCTAAGAAATGGTTGAGAAGACAACAAATTTTTCGCAATTCTGCTGCGCCAAACGCTTAACCAGAATGGGCTAGGTAAAAAATACACATACCGTTGTAATCGGGAGAGTTTCTACTTTCACACGCAACAGGAACTTTTGGGTTAGGTCTATCCGTTCGCGAGATATGGGAGTTTGAAGCAAAGAAATGGTTGAGAAGGCATACAATTTTTCGCAATTCTGCTGATCCAAACGCTTAACCAGAATGCCCTAGGGAAAAAATACACATACCGCTGTAGTCAAGCGAGTTTATACTTTCAGATGCAATAAGAATTTTTGGGTTCGGTCCATCCGTTCGCGAGATATGGCAGTTTGAAGCCAAGAAATGGTTGAGAAGGCAAAAAATTTTTCGCAATTCTGCTGCTCCAAACGCTTAACCAGAATGGCCTAGGGAAAAAATACACATACCGTTGTAATCGGGCGAGTTTCTACTTTCAGATGCAACAGGAATTTTTGGGTTAGGTCAATCCGTTTGCGAGATATGGGAGTTTGAAGCCAAGAAATGTTTGGGAAGGCAAAAAATTGTTCGCTATTCTGCTGCTTCAAACGCTTGACCAGAATGGCCTAGGGAAAAGATACACATACCGTTGTAATCGGGCGAGTTTCTTCTTTCAGATGCAACAGGAATTTTTGGGTTAGGTCAATCCGTTCGCGAGATATGGGAGTTTGAAGCCAAGAAATGGTTGAGAAGGCAAAAAATTGTTCGCTATTCTGCTGCTTCAAACGCTTAACCAGAATGGCCTAGAGAAAAAATACGCATACCGTTGTAATCGGGCGAGTTTCTAATTTCAGATGCAATAGGAATTTTTGGGTTAGTTCAATCCGTTCGCGAGATATGGGAGTTTGAAGCCATGAAATGGTTGAGAAGGCAAAACATTTTTCGCAATTCTGCTGCTCCAAACGCTTAACCAGAATGGCCTAGGGAAAAAATACGCATATCGTTGTAATCGGGTGAGTTTCTACTTTCAGACGCAGCAGGAACTTCTGGGTTTGGTCAATCCGTTCGCGAGATATGGGAGTTTGAAGCCAAGAAATGGTTGAGAAGGCAAAAAATTTTTCGCAATGCTGCTGCTCCAAACGCTTAATCAGAATGGCCTAGGGAAAAAATACATATACCGTTGTAATCGGGCGAGTTTCTACTTTCGGACGCAGCAGGAACTTCTGGGTTTGGTCAATCCGTTCGCGAGATATGGGAGTTTGAAGCTAAGAAATGGTTAAGGAGACAACAAATTTTTCGCAATTCTGCTGCTCCAAACGCTTAACCAGAATGGCCTAGGGAAAAAATACGCATATCGTTGTAATCGGGTGAGTTTCTACTTTCAGACGCAGCAGGAACTTCTGGGTTTGGTCAATCCGTTCGCGAGATATGGGAGTTTGAAGCCAAGAAATGGTTGAGAAGGCAAAAAATTTTTCGCAATGCTGCTGCTCCAAACGCTTAATCAGAATGGGCTAGGAAAAAAATACACATACCGTTGTAATCGGGCGAGTTTCTACTTTCACACGCAACAGGAATTTTTGGGTTAGGTCAATCTGTTCGCGAGATATGGGAGTTTGAAGCCAAAAAATGGTTGAGAAGGCAAAAAATTTTTCGCAATGCTGCTGCTTCAAACGCTTAACCAGAATTGCCTAGGGAAAAAATACACATACCGTTGTAATCGGGCGAGTTTCTACTTTCAGATGCAACAGGAATTTTTGGGTTAGGGCAATCCGTTCGCGAGATATGGGAGTTTGAAGCGAAGAAATGGTTGAGAAGGCAAAAAATTTTTCGCACTTCTGCTGCTCCAAACGCTTAACCAGAATGGCCTAGGGAAAAAATACGCATATCGTTGTAATCGGGTGAGTTTCTACTTTCAGACGCAGCAGGAACTTCTGGGTTTGGTCAATCCGTTCGCGAGATATGGGAGTTTGAAGCCAAGAAATGGTTGAGAAGGCATACAATTTTTCGCAATTCTGCTGATCCAAACGCTTAACCAGAATGCCCTAGGGAAAAAATACACATACCGCTGTAGTCAAGCGAGTTTATACTTTCAGATGCAATAAGAATTTTTGGGTTCGGTCCATCCGTTCGCGAGATATGGCAGTTTGAAGCCAAGAAATGGTTGAGAAGGCAAAAAATTTTTCGCAATTCTGCTGCTCCAAAAGCTTAACCAGAATGGCCTAGGGAAAAAATACACATACCGTTGTAATCGGGCGAGTTTCTACTTTCAGATGCAACAGGAATTTTTGGGTTAGGTCAATCCGTTCGCGAGATATGGGAGTTTGAAGCGAAGAAATGGTTGAGAAGGCAAAAAATTTTCCGCAATTCTGCTGCTCCAAACGCTTAACCAGAATGGCCTAGGGAAAAAATACACATACCGTTGTAATCGGGCGAGTTTCTACTTTCAGATGCAGTAGGAATTTTTGGGTTAGGTCAATCCGTTTGCGAGATATGGGAGTTTGAAGCCAAGAAATGTTTGGGAAGGCAAAAAATTGTTCGCTATTCTGCTGCTTCAAACGCTTGACCAGAATGGCCTAGGGAAAAAATACACATACCGTTGTAATCGGGCGAGTTTCTTCTTTCAGATGCAACAGGAATTTTTGGGTTAGGTCAATCCGTTCGCGAGATATGGGAGTTTGAAGCCAAGAAATGGTTGAGAAGGCAAAAAATTGTTCGCTATTCTGCTGCTTCAAACGCTTAACCAGAATGGCCTAGAGAAAAAATACGCATACCGTTGTAATCGGGCGAGTTTCTAATTTCAGATGCAATAGGAATTTTTGGGTTAGTTCAATCCGTTCGCGAGATATGGGAGTTTGAAGCCATGAAATGGTTGAGAAGGCAAAACATTTTTCGCAATTCTGCTGCTCCAAACGCTTAACCAGAATGGCCTAGTGAAAAAATACGCATATCGTTGTAATCGGGTGAGTTTCTACTTTCAGACGCAGCAGGAACTTCTGGGTTTGGTCAATCCGTTCGCGAGATATGGGAGTTTGAAGCCAAGAAATGGTTGAGAAGGCAAAAAATTTTTCGCAATGCTGCTGCTCCAAACGCTTAATCAGAATGGCCTAGGGAAAAAATACATATACCGTTGTAATCGGGCGAGTTTCTACTTTCAGACGCAGCAGGAACTTCTGGGTTTGGTCAATCCGTTCGCGAGATATGGGAGTTTGAAGCTAAGAAATGGTTAAGGAGACAACAAATTTTTCGCACTTCTGCTGCTCCAAACGCTTAACCAGAATGGGCTCGGAAAAAAATAGACATACCGTTGTAATCGGGCGAGTTTCTACTTTCACACGCAACAGGAATTTTTGGGTTAGGTCAATCTGTTCGCGAGATATGGGAGTTTGAAGCCAAGAAATGGTTGAGAAGGCAAAAAATTTTTCGCAATTCTGCTGCTCCAAACGCTTAACCAGAATTGCCTAGGGAAAACATACACATACCGATGTAATCGGGCGAGCTTCTACTTTCAGATGCAATAGGAATTTTTGGGTTAGGTCAATCCGTTCGCGAGATATGGGAGTTTGAAGCCAAAAAATGGTTGAGAAGGCAAAAAATTTTTGGCAACGCTGCTGCTTCAATCGCTTAACCAGAATTGCCTAGGGAAAAAATACGCATATCGTTGTAATCGGGTGAGTTTCTACTTTCAGACGCAGCAGGAACTTCTGGGTTTGGTCAATCCGTTCGCGAGATATGGGAGTTTGAAGCCAAGAAATGGTTGAGAAGGCAAAAAATTTTTCGCAATGCTGCTGCTCCAAACGCTTAATCAGAATGGCCTAGGGAAAAAATACATATACCGTTGTAATCGGGCGAGTTTCTACTTTCAGACGCAGCAGGAACTTCTGGGTTTGGTCAATCCGTTCGCGAGATATGGGAGTTTGAAGCTA